>NC_052162.1:2685598-2868006 GCF_902713615.1 Scyliorhinus canicula
CTCACAGCAGCATTCACAGCAGCTCCCACAGCTGCTCTCACAGCTGCAATCACAGCAGCACTGACAGCAGCACTGACAGCAGCTCTCACAGCAGCTCTCACAACAGCATTCACAGCAGCTCTCACAGCAGCTCTCACAGCAGCTCTCACAGCAGCTCTCACAGCCGCATTCACAGCAGCACTGACAGCAGCTCTCACAGCAGCCCTCACAGCAGCTCTGACAGCAGCACTCACAGGAACACTCACAGCAGCTCTCACAGCAACTGTCCCAGCAGCACTCACAGCAGCTCTCACGGCAGCACTCACAGCAGCACTCACAGCCGCATTCACAGCAGCTCCTACAGCAGCTCTCACAGCAGCACTCACAGCAGCACTGACAGCAGCTCTCACAGCAGCTCTCACAGCAGCATTCACAGCAGCTCTCACAGCAGCTCTCACAACAGCATTCACAGCAGCATTCACAGCAGCTCTCACAGCAGCTCTCACAGCAGCTCTCACAGCAGCTCTCACAGCAGCTCTCACAGCAGGACTCACAGCAGCACTCACAGCAGCATTCACAGCCGCACTCAGAGCAGCTCTCACTGCAGCCGTCACAGCAGCACTCACAGCAGCTCTCACAGCAGCACTGACAGCAGCATTCACAGCAGCACTCACAGCAGCTCTCACAACAGTATTCACAGCAGCTCTCACAGCAGCTCTCCCAACAGTATTCACAGCAGCACTCACAGCAGCTCTCACAACAGTATTCACAACAGCACTCACAGCAGCAACCCAGAGCAGCACTCACATCAGCTCTCACAGCAGAATTGACAGGACCACTCACAGCAGTTCTCACAGCAGCACTGACAGCAGCTGTCACAGCAGCACTAACATCAGCATTCACAGCAGCCCTCACAGCAGCACTCACAGCAGCATTCACAGCAGCACTCACAGCAGCTCTCACAACAGCATTCACAGCAGCACTCACAGCAGCTCTCACAGCAGCTCTCACAGCAGCATTCACAACAGCACTCACAGCAGCTCTCACAGCAGCTCTCACAGCAGCATTCACAGCAGCACTCACAGCAGCACTCACAGCAGCTCTCACAACAGCATTCACAGCAGCACTCACAGCAGCTCTCACAGCAGCTCTCACAGCAGCATTCACAGCAGCACTCACAGCAGCTCTCACAGCAGAATTGAAAGCAGCATTCACAGCAGCTCTCACAGCGGCATTCACAGCAGCTCTCACAGCGGAATTGACAGCAGCATTCACAGCAGCACTCACAGCAGCACTCACAGCTGCTCTCACATCTGCACTCACAGCAGCACTCACAGCAGCATTGACAGCAGCTCTCACAACAGCACTTCAACAGCATTCACAACAGCATTCACAGCAGAATTGACAGCAGCACTCACAGCAGCATTCACAGCAGCTCCCACAGCAGCACTCATAGCTGCATTCACAGCAGCTCTCACAGCAGCTCTCACAGCAGCTGTCACAGCAGCATTCACAGCAGCTCTCACAGCAGCTCTCACAGCAGCTCTCACAGCAGCTTCCTCAGCAGCTCTCACAGCAGCTCTCTCAGCAGGACTCACAGCAGCTCTCACAGCAGCTCTCACAGCAGCTCTCACAGCAGCTCTCACAGCAGCATTTACAGTAGCTCTCACAGCAGCACTCACAGCAGCACTCATAGCAGCACTCACAGCAGCTCTCACAGCAGTAATCACAGCAGCACTGACTGCAGTACTGTTCCAGAATTCACAGCAGCACTCACAGCAGCTCTCACAACAGCATTCTCAGCAGCTTTCACAGCAGCTCTCACAGTAGCACTGACAGCAGCTCTCACAACAGTATTCACAGCAGCACTCACAGCAGCTCTCACAACTGTATTCACAGCAGCACTCACAGCAGCACCCAGAGCATCTCTCACAGCAGCACTGACATCAGCTCTCACAGCAGAATTGACAGCAGCACTCACAGCAGCACTCACAGCAGTTCTCACAGCAGCATTCACAGCAGCTCTCACAGCAGCATTCACAGCAGCTCTCACAGCAGCTCTCACAGCGGAATTGACAGCAACATTCACAGCAGCACTCACAGCAGCTCTCACAGCAGCTCTCACAGCAGCACTCACAGCAGCATTGACAGCAGCTCTCACAGCAGCACTCACAGCAGCTCTCACAGCTGCGCTCACAGCAGCACTCACAGCAGCATTCACAGCAGCTCTCACAGCAGCTCTCACAACAGCATTCACAGCAGCACACACAGCAGCATTCACAGCAGCTTTCACAGCAGCTCTCACAGCAGCACTGACAGCAGCTCTCACAACAGTATTCACAGCAGCACTCACAGCAGCTCTCACAACTGTATTCACAGTAGCACTCACAGCAGCACCCAGAGCATCTCTCACAGCAGCACTGACATCAGCTCTCACAGCAGAATTGACAGCAGCACTCACAGCAGCACTCACAGCAGTTCTCACAGCAGCATTCACAGCAGCTCTCACAGCAGCATTCACAGCAGCTCTCACAGCAGCTCTCACAGCGGAATTGACAGCAGCATTCACAGCAGCACTCACAGCAGCTCTCACAGCAGCTCTCACAGCAGCACTCACAGCAGCATTGACAGCAGCTCTCACAGCAGCACTCACAGCAGCTCTCACAGCTGCGCTCACAGCAGCACTCACAGCAGCATTCACAGCAGCTCTCACAGCAGCTCTCACAACAGCATTCACAGCAGCACACACAGCAGCATTCACAGCAACTCTCACAGCAGCTCTCACAACGGCATTCACAGCAGCACTCACAGCAGCTCTCACAGCAGCACTCACAGCAGCATTCACAGCAGCTCCCACAGCAGCTCTCACAGCAGCTCTCACAGCCGCATTCACAGCAGCACTCACAACTGTATTCACAGCAGCACTCACAGCAACACTCACAGCAGTTTTCACAGCAGCTCTCACAGCAGCTGTCACAGCAGCATTCACAGCAGCATTCTCAGCAGCTTCCTCAGCAGCACTCACAGCTGCTCTCACAGCAGCTCTCACAGCTGCTCTCACAGCAGGACTCACAGCCGCACTCACAGCAGCATTCACAGCCGCACTCAGAGCAGCTCTCACTGCAGCCGTCACAGCAGCACTCACAGCAGCTCTCACAGCAGCACTGACAGCAGCATTCACAGCAGCATTCACAGCAGCTCTCACAGCAGCTCTCACAACAGTATTCACAGCAGCTCTCACAGCAGCTCTCACAACAGTATTCACAGCAGCACTCACTGCAGCTCTCACAACAGTATTCACAGCTGCACTCACAGCAGCACCCAGAGCAGCACTCACATCAGCTCTCACAGCAGAATTGACAGGACCACTCACAGCAGTTCTCACAGCAGCACTGACAGCAGCTGTCACAGCAGCACTAACATCAGCATTCACAGCAGCCCTCACAGCAGCACTCACAGCAGCATTCACAGCAGCCCTCACAGCAGCTCTCACAACAGCATTCACAGCAGCACTCACAGCAGCTCTCACAGCAGCTCTCACAGCAGCATTCACAACAGCACTCACAGCAGCTCTCACAGCAGCTCTCACAGCAGCATTCACAACAGCACTCACAGCAGCACTCACAGCAGCTCTCACAACAGCATTCACAGCAGCACTCACAGCAGCTCTCACAGCAGCTCTCACAGCAGCATTCGCAGCAGCACTCACAGCAGCTCTCACAGCAGCTCTCACAGCAGCACTCACAGCAGCATTTACAGCAGCTCTCACAGCAGCACTCACAGCAGCACCTACAGCAGCTCTCACAGCAGCTCTCACAGCAGCTCTCACAGCAGCTCTCACAACAGCAGCTCTCACAACAGCATTCACAACAGCATTCACAGCAGAATTGACAGCAGCACTCACAGCAGCATTCACAGCAGCTCCCACAGCAGCACTCATAGCAGCATTCACAGCAGCTCTCACAGCAGCTCTCACAGCAGCTGTCACAGCAGCATTCACAGCAGCTCTCACAGCAGCTCTCACAGCAGCTCTCACAGCAGCTTCCTCAGCAGCTCTCACAGCAGCTCTCTCAGCAGGACTCACAGCAGCTCTCACAGCAGCTCTCACAGCAGCTCTCACAGCAGCATTTACAGTAGCTCTCACAGCAGCACTCACAGCAGCACTCATAGCAGCACTCACAGCAGCTCTCACAGCAGTAATCACAGCAGCACTGACTGCAGTACTGTTCCAGAATTCACAGCAGCACTCACAGCAGCTCTCACAACAGCATTCACAGCAGCTTTCACAGCAGCTCTCACAGCAGCACTGACAGCAGCTCTCACAACAGTATTCACAGCAGCACTCACAGCAGCTCTCACAACTGTATTCACAGTAGCACTCACAGCAGCACCCAGAGCATCTCTCACAGCAGCACTGACATCAGCTCTCACAGCAGAATTGACAGCAGCACTCACATCAGCTCTCACAGCGGAATTGACAGCAACATTCACAGCAGCACTGACAGCAGCTCTCACAGCAGCATTCACAGCAGCTTTCACAGCAGCTCTCACAGCAGCACTGACAGCAGCTCTCACAACAGTATTCACAGCAGCACTCACAGCAGCTCTCACAACTGTATTCACAGCAGCACTCACAGCAGCACCCAGAGCATCTCTCACAGCAGCACTGACATCAGCTCTCACAGCAGAATTGACAGCAGCACTCACAGCAGCACTCACAGCAGTTCTCACAGCAGCATTCACAGCAGCTCTCACAGCAGCATTCACAGCAGCTCTCACAGCAGCTCTCACAGCGGAATTGACAGCAACATTCACAGCAGCACTCACAGCAGCTCTCACAGCAGCTCTCACAGCAGCACTCACAGCAGCATTGACAGCAGCTCTCACAGCAGCACTCACAGCAGCTCTCACAGCTGCGCTCACAGCAGCACTCAGCAGCATTCACAGCAGCTCTCACAGCAGCTCTCACAACAGCATTCACAGCAGCACACACAGCAGAATTCACAGCAGCTCTCACAGCAGCTCTCACAACGGCATTCACAGCAGCACTCACAGCAGCTCTCACAGCAGCACTCACAGCTGCACTCACAGCAGCATTCACAGCAGCTCCCACAGCAGCTCTCACAGCAGCTCTCACAGCTGCACTCACAGCAGCATTCACAGCAGCTCCCACAGCTGCTCTCACAGCTGCAATCACAGCAGCACTGACAGCAGCACTGACAGCAGCTCTCACAGCAGCTCTCACAACAGCATTCACAGCAGCTCTCACAGCAGCTCTCACAGCATCTCTCACAGCAGCTCTCACAGCCGCATTCACAGCAGCACTGACAGCAGCTCTCACAGCAGCTCTCACAGCAGCTGTCCCAGCAGCACTCACAGCAGCTCTCACGGCAGCACTCACAGCAGCACTCACAGCCGCATTCACAGCAGCTCCTACAGCAGCTCTCACAGCAGCACTCACAGCAGCACTGACAGCAGCTCTCACAGCAGCTCTCACAGCAGCATTCACAGCAGCTCTCACAGCAGCTCTCACAACAGCATTCACAGCAGCATTCACAGCAGCTCTCACAGCAGCTCTCACAGCTGCTCTCACAGCAGCTCTCACAGCAGCTCTCACAGCAGGACTCACAGCAGCACTCACAGCAGCATTCACAGCCGCACTCAGAGCAGCTCTCACTGCAGCCGTCACAGCAGCACTCACAGCAGCTCTCACAGCAGCACTGACAGCAGCATTCACAGCAGCACTCACAGCAGCTCTCACAACAGTATTCACAGCAGCTCTCACAGCAGCTCTCCCAACAGTATTCACAGCAGCACTCACAGCAGCTCTCACAACAGTATTCACAGCAGCACTCACAGCAGCACCCAGAGCAGCACTCACATCAGCTCTCACAGCAGAATTGACAGGACCACTCACAGCAGTTCTCACAGCAGCACTGACAGCAGCTGTCACAGCAGCACTAACATCAGCATTCACAGCAGCCCTCACAGCAGCACTCACAGCAGCATTCACAGCAGCCCTCACAGCAGCTCTCATAACAGCATTCACAGCAGCACTCACAGCAGCTCTCACAGCAGCTCTCACAGCAGCATTCACAACAGCACTCACAGCAGCTCTCACAGCAGCTCTCACAGCAGCATTCACAACAGCACTCACAGCAGCACTCACAGCAGCTCTCACAACAGCATTCACAGCAGCACTCACAGCAGCTCTCACAGCAGCTCTCACAGCAGCATTCACAGCAGCACTCACAGCAGCTCTCACAGCAGAATTGACAGCAGCATTCACAGCAGCTCTCACAGCGGCATTCACAGCAGCTCTCACAGCGGAATTGACAGCAGCATTCACAGCAGCACTCACAGCAGCACTAACAGCAGCACTCACAGCTGCTCTCACATCTGCACTCACAGCAGCACTCACAGCAGCATTGACAGCAGCTCTCACAGCAGCTCTCACAGCAACATTCACAGCAGCACTGACAGCTGCGCTCACAGCAGCACTCACAGCAGCATTCTCAGCAGCTCTCACAGCATCTCTCACAGCAGCATTCACAGCAGCTCTCACAGCAGCTCTCACAACAGTATTCACAGCAGCATTCACAGCAGCACTGACAGCTGCGCTCACAGCAGCACTCACAGCAGCATTCACAGCAGCTCTCACAGCAGCTCTCACAGCAGCACTCACAGCAGTATTCACAGCAGCTCTCACAGCAGCACTCACAGCAGCACTCACAGCAGCTCTGACAGCAGCTCTCACAGCAGCTCTCACAGCAGAATTGACAGCAGCATTCACAGCAGCTCTCACAGCGGCATTCACAGCAGCTCTCACAGCGGAATTGACAGCAGCATTCACAGCAGCACTCACAGCAGCACTAACAGCAGCACTCACAGCTGCTCTCACATCTGCACTCACAGCAGCACTCACAGCAGCATTGACAGCAGCTCTCACAGCAGCTCTCACAGCAACATTCACAGCAGCACTGACAGCTGCGCTCACAGCAGCACTCACAGCAGCATTCACAGCAGCTCTCACAGCAGCACTCACAGCAGTATTCACGATGTGGAGATGCCGGCGTTGGACTGGGGTGAGCACAGTAAGAAGTCTTACAACACCAGGTTAAAGTCCAACAGGTTTGTTTCAAACACGAGCTTTCGGAGCACGGCTCCTTCTTCAGGTGAATGGAAAGGCTTGATCCGAAAGCTCGTGTTTGAAACAAACCTGTTGGACTTTAACCTGGTGTTGTAAGACTTCTTACTACAGCAGTATTCACAGCAGCTCTCACAGCAGCACTCACAGCAGCACTCAGCAGCTCTGACAGCAGCTCTCACAGCAGCTCTCACAGCAGCGTTCACAGCAGCATTTACAGCTGCAATGACGGCAGCTCTCACAGCAGCTCTCACAGCAGCTCTCACAGCAGCATTCACAGCAGCATTTACAGCAGCACTCACAGCAGCCTTCACAGCAGCACTCACAGCAGCATTACAGCTGCACTCACGGCAGTTCTCACAGCAGCACTCACAGCAACTCTCACAGCAGCTCTCACAGCTGCACTGACTGCAGCTCTCACAGCAACTCTCACAGCAGCATTCACAGCAGCACTCACAGCAGCTCTCACAACAGCATTCACAGCAGCACTCACAGCAGCTCTCACAGCAGCACTCACAGCAGCATTCACAGCAGCTCTCACAGCAGCACTCACAGCAGCTCTCACAGCAGCACTCACAGCAGCATTTACAGCTGCACTCACGGCAGCTCTCACAGCAGCTCTCACAGCAGCACTCACAGTAGCATTTACAGCAGCACTCACAGCATCATTCACAGCAGCTCTCACAGCAGCTCTCACAGCAGCTCTCACAGCAGCATTCACAGCAGCTCTCACAGCAGCATTCACAGCAGCTCTCACAGCAGCATTCACAGCAGCATTCACAGCAGCTCTCACAGCAGCATTCACAGCAGCTCTCACAGCAGCTCTCACAGCAGCATTCACAGCAGCTCTCACAGCAGCACTCACAGCAGCACTCACAGCAGCACTCACAGCAACATTTACAGCAGCACTCACAGCAGCTCTCACAGCAGCTCTCACAGCAGCACTCACAGCAGCATTCACAGCAGCTCTCACAGCCTTTCTGGAGAAACACCGAGGAGAGAGAGTGAGCAGGTTCTTGTCTTCCTGTGTCACCTGCTCCCTGAAGCCTCTGATAACCATCTCACTGGGGTATGATTCAATTACCAACTGTTACCTGCCGGCGTACGGCCCTTTGACAAATTCATTGGCCACCATCCAATCAATCAAAACAAGTCCCACCCCATCTCTCTCTCTGTTGCAGAACAGTCTGTGGTCTCATGTTCAAACCAGCAGAGCCTAGCAGTGTGTTCTCGCCAGTAACTTCTGAATTCTCACTCCTCTCTGATGCTTGACTTAAAGACACATGTTCATTAATTATCTACTGCCCTTATCCTTCTAGATGGATCGAGGGACCAAGGGTATGGTTGCTAAATTTGCTGACAACACAAAAATAGGTAGAAATGTCAGCTGTGAAGAAGACATAAGGAGGTTACAAAAGGATATAGATAGGTCCGGTGAGGGGGCAAAGATCTGGCAAATGCAGCATTATGTGGACAAATGCGAAATTGTCCACTTTGGCAGGAAGAATAAAAAAGAAACTTATTATCTAAATGGTGAGAGTTTGGTGATCCCTGAACTGCAGAGGAATCTCGGTGGCCTAGTGCATGAATCATCAAAGGCGAGTATTCAGGTGCAACAAGTAATTGGAAAAGTTAATCGAATGTTGTTGTTCACTGTCAGAGGAATGATTACAAAAGCAGGGAAGCGTACAGGGCATTGGTGAGGCCACAGCTTGGAATCTCCACCTTGCCACGCTGGCAATGCGGATCACAATCAGGTGGAGAACCGGGCACCCGGCCAAAATTGAGGTTTGCGCAGGGTACTGAACTGACTGCTGTGTTCCGGCCTTCCCCTGGCGGTGGGATCAGGGACCTGCCAATGCGCTAGCAGAAGGATGCTCAGGAGGTCATTAGAACCCATTTTCATCCACTTACTGGGACTGGCACCAGAGTCTCTGCGTCCTCACAATTCTCCAGTACGGGTGGGCGCGGGTCACTACTGGTATTTACCAGCCTGGCCCTGACGTGGTGGGCCTGGCTGTAGGCCAAGGGGGTAACCCCTTAAGGGAGTTGCACTCAAAGTTCACCAGAGGGACACCCTTCTCCCACAATGCACATCCCGTCCACCCCTCCCCTACCAGAACCTACACAACAGAGACCCTCTAAATCGGGAGGCCCCCCATCGGGACGTCCTAATCAGGGAGACTCCCCCAGATATGGGCAGCACAGCGGTTAGCATATATATTTCCAAGTCAGGGTGGGAAGTGACTTGGAGGGGAACCTCCAGGTGGTGGGTTCCCAGGTATCTGCTGCTCTTGTCCTTCTAGATGGTAGGGGTTGTGGGTTTGGAAGGTGCTGTCTGAGGAACCTTGGTGAGTTACTGCAGTGCACCTTGTAGATGGGACACACGGCTGCTACTGTGCGTGAGTGGTGGAGGGTTTGAATGTTTGTGGAAGGGGAGCAATCAAGCGGGGCTGCTTTGTCCTGGATGGTGTTGAGCTTCTTGAGTGTTGTTGGGAGCTGCACTCACCCAGGCAAGTGGAGAGTATTCCATCACACTCCTGACTTGTGCCTTGTAGATGGTGGACAGGCTTTGGGGGGTCAGGAGGTGAGTTACTCTCCGCAGGATTCCCAGCCTCTGACCTGCCCTGGTAGCCACAGTATTAATGTGGCTGGGTCCAGTTCAGTTTCTGATCAATGGTAACCCCCAGGATCTTGATTGGGGACCTAACTAAAACGATGCCCCACAGAGACCCCTAACTAAAGGATCCCCTCCCCCACAAACCCCCGAGAAAGGAGACCCCTCTCTGGAAGCTAGAGAGAAGTCCAGACAAGGGCAGTGTAAAAAACTACTGTTGTAACTGTCACCAGGGCATACACCTGCTGGCTCAGACAGAGGAAGCACCATGTGTCCATTCCTGGAGAGAGAAAACTAGTGACATGTGTTTAAACCCCTCAGATTCTTGAGCTGCAAGCCATTCATTCAATTCTCTTTGTGCGCTGTGATTGACAGTTTCCACAAACTGCTGTTTGCCTTGCTTCATTCATCTTCATTCATGTATGAGTAACTCTAATTGCTCTGACTGCAATGTTTACAAACATCAACCACATCAAAGAGAGTTAAGTGCATGCCAATGGACTTTGCCCACCTTGTGGTCCACCACGACAGGTTCCCAAATGCTGCGAGCATCTGTGATCTACACCCATGCGACACCCGGTCCTGGGGACCAGAGAATCAGGCGTGCGGCTCCCTAATAGTCAATGAGACCCATTTACATTCATTTCTATATTCCTGCTGGCGCACAATGGTGGACCTCATGGTTGAGGCATTGCGTTTGTATTGGCATCCGCCAATGTCTGGCACCGATCCCGATTTTGTGATTCTCCGCCGCACCACGGACCCCCATACCGGCGTTGACTGACGGAGAAACCATTCCTGAGTGCTGATGCCAAGATTAATTACGTGCAGTTCGCATTCCCATTGGGGTCGCTATATTTGGAGTTATTCAGGACATGCTAATGGGCCAGTACTCTACTGGCATGAATTAGGAGTAATTCCCGGCCCAGAGATGTCTCAGTGAAGACCTATCCCGAGGTTGGGAGTCCGAGGTGGACCCACAGCTCCATGTCAGCATGGCAGCAGACTATAGCCGGCTCACCTGATACTGGCTGAGAGGAGGTGGCAGAGGCAGCCAGCGCTGCCTGGCTCACCAGGAGGAGACAGCTGGTGATCCTGAGGGGTGGGGGTCACTGGTGAGGCCTCAGCTCTGAGAAGGGCAGAGAACCAGGGAGGCCTCCAAAGGCCATGGTCCAGGGAGGCCTCCAAAGGCCATGGTCCAGGGAGGCCTCCAAAGGCCATGGTGCAGGGAGGCCTCCAAAGGCCATGGTGCAGGGAGGCCTCCAAAGGCCATGGTCCAGGGAGGCCTCCAAAGGCCATGGTGCAGGGAGGCCTCCAAAGGCCATGGTGCAGGGAGGCCTCCAAAGGCCATGGTGCAGGGAGGCCTCCAAAGGCCATGGTGCAGGGAGGCCTCCAAAGGCTATGGTGCAGGGAGGCCTCCAAAGGCCATGGTGCAGGTGTCGTCTGGATGGGGTGAGCTCTGCTGTTCCCCGGCTTCCTGTGCAGTGGGGCAGCGCTTCTGTGGAATGACAACATCTGGTGGGCCCCTGATTGAGCTTGGACATGCCCATCCCCTTGATAATTATAATCTTTATTGTCACAAGTCGGCTTACATTAACACTGCAATGAAGTTACTGTGAAAATCCCTTAGTCGTTACATTCCGGCTCCTATTCGGGTACGCAGAGGGAGAATTCCGAATGACCAATGCACCCGGAGGAAACCCACACAGACACGGGGAGAACGTGCGGACTCTGCACAGACAGTGACCCAAGCCGGGAATCGGTGATTATTTAGTCTCCCGCTCCTCCTCCCCAGCCATGTCACCCGATTCACGGATGTAAAGACGAGTAAGAATGAACACAGTTGTCTGTCTGAGAGGGGTGGAGCATCGCGGATGAGCGGAGCGTGCTGGGTCCAACCCGCTAATCACATTTAAATGAATTCAAATGCCAGTTTTGCATGCCGACGCGGGGCACAAACCTCGCTATCGCCACCAGCAAGGGGCCGGAGCATGGCGCCCGAATTGGCGACGGGCGCA
The DNA here is from genome assembly GCF_902713615.1 of Scyliorhinus canicula. Taxonomy (NCBI): domain Eukaryota; kingdom Metazoa; phylum Chordata; class Chondrichthyes; order Carcharhiniformes; family Scyliorhinidae; genus Scyliorhinus; species Scyliorhinus canicula. The sequence continues at coordinate 2,697,360 of NC_052162.1, forward strand.
GATCTCGATTTTGACCCGATGCCCGATTCTCTGCCCGATTGCGGTTCACGTTTGCAAAATCACGAGGCGGAGAATATCGCCCGCAATAAAACATCATCAATCGCAGTCTTGGAATTTTCCAGCTGAACCCCGGAATCTTCTGCCTTTTTGGGGGAAGGGTGATTGTTCCAGATTTCTCCTCCTTCGTAACGGCCCTGCTCAAATCCTAACGTTGTTTCCCCTTAATCTGGGCCCTCTCACCAGAACAATAATTTCCCCAAAAACCCTTCAATAAATCATCCCCTCATCCGAATATGCAGTGTGAAGTGGTTTAGGAAAACCCAGAGACCCCTACTCCAGCACACCCCACCCCACAACAGGGCAGCACAAAAGCAGCTTGAAAATCTACTCCGAAATGAGTTGGAAGCAGTTGGTGGTTAATTATGCATCATCTCAGTTTGATAGAATTCATCATTCATCTTTGATGAACACATTGCCCTTCACTATAAGTGCTTAGCTAAGGAATAGTTACTAATTGAGCTATAGTTGACTAAATGCAATACTTAAGACAATTACAATGTTTTATTTGTCTGCGATCCTCTTTATTTGCAGATATCAAACTAAATCCCTCCTTTTTTTCTCAGAAGGAAGAAAAGTTTTGTCAGCACTCCTCTCTGCTTTGTTCTTCTCCTTCTCTTAGATGTCCATTTTTCTTTTATTCCACTTCCAGTCATGCATGAGAGAACAGTTCTGCTCTGTTGTGTGTCTGTTCCGCTAGTTTTGAATCAGTCGGGTTCCTTTCTTCTCTTGCTTGGCAGTGGAAGGTAAAACAGAATGAGTGATAATGGCATTCACCCTTAAAAAGAGATGGCATACGTATTTGAAAACCAAGACTTTTGATGATTATCTCTCATCCATTTTCATGCTCACTGATTCATTTAACTATGCTGTAGCATTCTTCATTTAAATTTGTCTTTCCTTTCTCCTGAAACACTACTGCAGAGCTTATTGCAGCTTCAGGGAAGGTGAAAGGTGAATGATCAGGTCTCATCGTCCAGCCTTTACGGGCAGTGTTTATCCTTCAAATACAAAGGGGCTGGCACTAAAATAACCAATTAGTTGATGGTTATTACATTGCAGCTTGTGGGGACATTGCCCTACACAAACTGACTGCTGTTTGTCCGATACTTGACAGTGGCAACACTTCAAAGAAAAGTGCACCAATTGTAGCCCTGCTCTGTTCAGTGGCCACTGTCACCATCGGCAGGGAACTCAACAAGCTGGCACAGAGGGTTCAGCAGTCACAGGGGTTCCCGAGTGCCCGGGGCTGGTGGGGGCTGGTGGGGGGAGTCGGTCGAACCGATGGCTGATTAAAGTTTTCTAGAGTTTCTATCAGTTTCTCACACTGTAAACAACTATGGGTGGGAGGTGCCAGTGAGCGAGGGACACTGGAAACTCTGGCCCCTACATTTCAAATGTTCAAAATCAGGAGGGGGCTGGGCAGAGCAGACGGGGAGAAACTGTTCCCGCTGGCAAGGGATCGAGAACGAGAGGCACAGATTTAAAGTGATTTTCAAAAGAAGTAAATGTGATGCGAGAAAAATCTTTTTCACACAGCGAGGGGTTGGGATCTGGAAAGTACGGCCTGGAGATGTGGTGGAGGCAGGTTCAATCGAGGTATTCCGGAGAGCATTGGGTGGTTATTTGAATAGAAACAATGTGCAGGGGTACGGGGAAAAGGCAGGAGAATGGCACTGAGTCATGATGCTTGTTTGGACAGACGGTGCAGACATGATGGGCTGAATGGCCTCATTCTGCACCGTAACAATTCTGTGATTGCGAAAATGAGATGAAGACAATCTCTTGGTTCTGTTTGTGGCGGCCGGGCTCCAACCTGTTCACTGTCGCAAAATGAGATGTTTATTGGATGCAACCATTAAAAAACACTTTTTTAAAAATTGGAAAGTGCAACACTGAATGGGCAGCACGGTAGCACAGTGGTTAGCAATATGGCTTAACAGCTCCGGGGCCCCAGGTTCGATTCCGGCTTGGGTCACTGTCTGTGCGGAGTCTGCACATCCTCCCCGTGTCTGCGTGGGTTTCCTCCGGGTGCTCCGGTTTCCTCCCACAGTCCAAAGATGTGCAGGTTAGGTGGATTGGCCATGATAAATTGCCCTTAGTGACCAAAAAGGTTAGGAGGGGTTATTGGGTTACGGGGATAGGGTGGAAGTGAGGGCTTAAGTGGGTCGGTGCAGACTTGATGGGCCGAATGGCCTCCTTCTGCACTGCATGTTCTATGAACTGATAGAATCACCTTGTTTAGTACAGTTTAAGTGGAATGGTGATGACACAGTTGGTGCCGTTTGTCTGACAGTCATTGGAGTTGGGAGGAATGGGAGGTGATAATTTTGAAAGGTAAGGTTTGAGGGGGTAGAAGCTGGGGAGTGGCTCCTGTTGTGGGAGAATCTAGAATCTTCGGTTTGATGGAGTGGAGGAGAAATTTCTTCTCTTGGAGTATCGCCAGTCTTTGCAATTCTCTTCCCCAGTGTGATAAGCTGCACGGGTCCAATGGGATGGAGCAATTAACCTTCCCGTGAATCACGTAGATGGCGAGCTTCCCTGCTGAGGGGAAGGGGTACATCAGTGGAGTGAATGGAGTCGAGCATAAAGCCGGGAGTCGAGCATAAAGCCGGGAGTCGAGCATAAAGCCGGGAGTCGAGCATAAAGCCGGGAGTCGAGCATAAAGCCGGGAGTCGAGCATAAAGCCGGCCCGGATGTGAGCTGAGCATGAGGAGTCCGGGATGGGCACTGAAGCATGCTCTTGGCGATGTGTGAATACGCGTTTGAGCAGCGATCGGACACACAGGGCGCGATTCTCCGCAAATGCGGAGAGTCGTGCAGGTTGCCGTGAAACTGGCCGTGTTTCACGGCAGCCTCCGAGCCCCCTCCCGGGACCCGATTCTGCGCCCCGGTCGGGGCTAGCAGCGCGGCCCCGTAAACCTCGGCATCGCAGGCTTAGCGAAGTACCCTAAGCCCGCGCGCCAAGGTTAACGGCGGCTGACGCAAACGATAACGTCAGCCGCGCATGCGCGGATTGGACGGCTCGCGGGCCCATGATAGAGATAGAGCGACTGGCCCAGCAGAGCAGCGTCTAGATGGAGAGATAGAGCGACTGGCCCAGCAGGGCAGCGTCTAGACGGAGAGATACAGCGACTGGCCCAGCAGGGCGGTGTCTAGACGGAGAGATAGAGCGACTGGCCCAGCAGGGCAGCGTCTAGATGGAGAGATAGAGCGACTGGCCCAGCAGGGCAGCGTCTAGACGGAGAGATAGAGCGACTGGCTCAGCAGGGCTGCGTCTAGACGGAGAGATAGAGCGACTGGCCCAGCAGGGCAGCGTCCAGACGGAGAGATAGAGTGACTGGCCCAGCAGGGCGGCGTCTAGACGGAGAGATAGAGCGACTGGCCCAGCAGGGCAGCGTCTAGACGGAGAGATAGAGCGACTGGCTCAACAGGGCGGCGTCTAGACGGAGAGATAGAGCGACTGGCTCAGCAGGGCGGCGTCTAGACGGAGAGATAGAGCGACTGGCCCAGCAGGGCAGCGTCTAGACGGAGAGATAGAGTGACTGGCTCAACAGGGCAGCGTCTAGACGGAGAGATAGAGCGACTGGCCCAACAGGGCGGTGTCTAGACGGAGAGATAGAGCGACTGGCCCAGCAGGGCGGCGTCTAGACGGAGAGATAGAGCGACTGGCCCAGCAGGGCAGCGTCTAGACGGACAGATAGAGCAACTGGCTCAGCAGGGCAGCGTCTAGACGGAGAGATAGAGCGACTGGCTCAGCAGGGCAGCGTCTACACGGAGAGATAGAGCAACTGGCTCAGCAGGGCGGCGTCTAGACGGAGAGATAGAGCGACTGGCCCAGCAGGGCAGCGTCTAGACGGACAGATAGAGCAACTGGCTCAGCAGGGCAGCGTCTAGACGGAGAGATAGAGCGACTGGCCCAGCAGGGATGCGTCAAGACGGAGAGATAGAGCGACTGGCCCAGCAGGGCGGCGTCTAGACGGAGAGATAGAGCGACTGGCCCAGCAGGGCGGCGTCTAGACGGAGAGATAGAGTGACTGGCCCAGCAGGGCTGCGTCTAGACGGAGAGACAGAGCGACTGGCCCAGCAGGGCAGCGTCTAGACGGAGAGATAGAGCGACTGGCCCAGCAGGGTGGCGTCTAGATGGAGAGATAGAGCGACTGGCCAAGCAGGGCAGCGTCTAGACGGAGAGATAGAGCGACTGGCCCAGCAGGGCGGCGTCTAGACAGAGAGATAGAGCGACTGGCTCAGCAGGGCGGCGTCTAGACGGAGAGATAGAACGACTGGCCCAGCAGGGCAGCGTCTAGACAGAGAGATAGAGCGACTGGCCCAGCAGGGCGGCGTCTAGACGGAGAGATAGAGCGACTGGCCCAGCAGGGCGGTGTCTAGACAGAGAGATAGAGCGACTGGCCCAGCAGGGCGGCGTCTAGACAGAGAGATAGAGCGACTGGCCCAGCAGGGCGGTGTCTAGACGGAGAGATAGAGCGACTGGCCCAGCAGGGCAGCGTCTAGACGGAGAGATAGAGTGACTGGCCCAGCAGGGCGGTGTCTAGACGGAGAGATAGAGCGACTGGCCCAGCAGGGTAGCGTCTAGACGGAGAGATAGAGCGACTGGCCCAGCAGGGCAGCGTCTAGACGGAGAGATAGAGCGACTGGCCCAGCAGGGCGGCGTCTAGACGAAGAGATAGAGTGACTGGCCCAGCAGGGCAGCGTCTAGACGGAGAGATAGAGCGACTGGCTCAGCAGGGCAGCGTCTAGACGAAGAGATAGAGCGACTGGCCCAGCAGGGCGGCGTCTAGACGGAGAGATAGAGCGACTGGCCCAGCAGGGCAGCGTCTAGACAGAGAGATAGAGCGACTGGCCCAGCAGGGCGGCGTCTAGACAGAGAGATAGAGCGACTGGCCCAGCAGGGCGGAGTCTAGACAGAGAGATAGAGCGCCTGGCCCAGCAGGGCGGCGTCTAGACGAAGAGATAGAGCGACTGGCTCAGCAGGGCAGCGTCTAGACGGAGAGATAGAGCGACTGGCCCAGCAGGGCGGCGTCTAGACAGAGAGATAGAGCGACTGGCCCAGCAGGGCGGAGTCTAGACAGAGAGATAGAGCGACTGGCCCAGCAGGGCAGCGTCTAGACAGAGAGATAGAGCGACTGGCCCAGCAGGGCGGCGTCTAGACGGAGAGATAGAGCGACTGGCCCAGCAGGGCGGAGTCTAGACAGAGAGATAGAGCGACTGGCCCAGCAGGGCGGAGTCTAGACAGAGAGATAGAGCGACTGGCCCAGCAGGGCGGCGTCTAGACGGAGAGATAGAGCGACTGGCCCAGCAGGGCGGCGTCTAGACGGAGAGATAGAGCGACTGGCCCAGCAGGGCGGCGTCTAGATGGAGAGATGGAGGGACTGGCCCAGCAGGGCGGCGTCCAGACGGAGAAATAGAGCGACTGGCCCAGCAGGGCGGCGTCTAGACAGAGAGATAGAGCGACTGGCCCAGCAGGGCGGCGTCTAGACGGAGAGATAGAGCGACTGGCTCAGCAGGGCAGCGTCTAGGCGGAGAGATAGAGTGACTGGCTCAGCAGGGCGGTGTCTAGACGGAGGGACAGAGCGACTGGCCCAGCAGGGCAGCGTCTAGACGGAGAGATAGAGCGACTGGCCCAGCAGGGCGGCGTCTAGACGGAGGGATAGAGCGACTGGCCAAGCAGGGCGGTGTCTAGACGGAGAGATAGAGTGACTGGCTCAGCAGGGCGGTGTCCAGACGGAGAGACAGAGCGACTGGCCCAGCAGGGCTGCGTCTAGATGGAGAGATAGAGCGACTGGCCCAGCAGGGCGGCGTCTAGACGGAGAGATAGAGCGACTGGCTCAGCAGGGCGGCGTCTAGACGGAGAGATAGAGCGACTGGCCCAGCAGGGCGACGTCTAGACGGAGAGATAGAGCGACTGGCCCAGCAGGGCGGTGTCTAGACGGAGAGATAGAGCGACTGGCCAAGCAGGGCAGCGTCTAGACGGAGAGATAGAGCGACTGGCTCAGCAGGGCAGTGTCTAGACGGAGAGATAGAGCGACTGGCCCAGCAGGGCAGCGTCTAGACGGAGAGATAGAGCAACTGGCTCAGCAGGGCAGCGTCTAGACGGAGAGATAGAGTGACTGGCTCAGCAGGGCGGCGTCTAGACGGAGAGATAGAGCGACTGGCCCAGCAGGGATGCGTCTAGACGGAGAGATAGAGCGACTGGCCCAGCAGGGCGGCGTCTAGACGGAGAGATAGAGCGACTGGCCCAGCAGGGCGGCGTCTAGACGGAGAGATAGAGTGACTGGCCCAGCAGGGCTGCGTCTAGACGGAGAGACAGAGCGACTGGCCCAGCAGGGCAGCGTCTAGATGGAGTGATAGAGCGACTGGCCCAGCAGGGCGGAGTCTAGACAGAGAGATAGAGCGACTGGCCCAGAAGGGCGGCGTCTAGGCAGAGAGATAGAGCGACTGGCTCAGCAGGGCAGCGTCTAGACGGAGAGATAGAATGACTGGCCCAGCAGGGCAGCGTCTAGACAGAGAGATAGAGCGACTGGCCCAGCAGGGCGGCGTCTAGACGGAGAGATAGAGCGACTGGCCCAGCAGGGCAGCGTCTAGACAGAGAGATAGAGCGACTGGCCCAGCAGGGCGGCGTCTAGACGGAGAGATAGAGCGACTGGCCCAGCAGGGCGGTGTCTAGACAGAGAGATAGAGCGACTGGCCCAGCAGGGCGGTGTCTAGACGGAGAGATAGAGCGACTGGCCCAGCAGGGCAGCGTCTAGACGGAGAGATAGAGCGACTGGCCCAGTAGGGCAGCGTCTAGACGGAGAGATAGAGCGACTGGCCCAGCAGGGCAGCGTCTAGACGGAGAGATAGAGCGACTGGCCCAGCAGGGCGGCGTCCAGACGGAGAGATAGAGCGACTGGCCCAGCAGGGCAGCGTCTAGACAGAGAGATAGAGCGACTGGCCCAGCAGGGCGGCGTCCAGACGGAGAGATAGAGCGACTGGCCCAGCAGGGCGGTGTCTAGACGGAGAGATAGAGCGACTGGCCCAGCAGGGCGGCGTCTAGACGGAGAGATAGAGCGACTGGCCCAGCAGGGCAGCGTCTAGACGGAGAGATAGAGCGACTGGCCCAGCAGCGCAGCATCTAGACAGAGAGATAGAGCGACTGGCCCAGCAGGGCGGCGTCTAGACGGAGAGCGACTGGCCCAGCAGGGCAGCGTCTAGACGGAGAGATAGAGCGACTGGCCCAGCAGGGCAGCGTCTAGACGGAGAGCGACTGGCCCAGCAGGGCGGCGTCTAGACGGAGAGATAGAGCGACTGGCTCAGCAGGGCGGCGTCTAGACAGAGAGATAGAGCGGCTGGCCCAGCAGGGCACCATCTAGACAGAGAGATAGAGCGGCTGGCCCAGCAGGGCGGCGTCTAGACGGAGAGATAGTGCGACTGGCTCAGCAGGGCGGTGTCTAGACAGAGAGATAGAGTGACTGGCTCAGCAGGGCAGCGTCTAGACGGAGAGATAGAGCGACTGGCCCAGCAGGGCGGTGTCTAGACAGAGAGATAGAGTGACTGGCTCAGCAGGGCAGCGTCTAGACGGAGAGATAGAGCGACTGGCTCAGCAGGGCAGCGTCTAGACGGAGAGATAGAGCGACTGGCCCAGCAGGGCAGCATCTAGACGGAGAGATAGAGCGACTGGCCCAGCAGGGCGGTGTCTAGACGGAGAGATAGAGCGACTGGCCCAGCAGGGCGGTGTCTAGACGGAGATAGAGCGACTGGCTCAGCAGGGCAGCGTCTAGACAGAGAGATAGAGCGACTGGCTCAGCAGGGCGGCGTCTAGACGGAGAGATAGAGCGACTGGCTCAGCAGGGCGGCGTCTAGACGGAGAGATAGAGCGACTGTCCCAGCAGGGCAGCATCTAGACGGAGATAGAGCGACTGGCTCAACAGGGCGGCGTCTAGACGGAGAGATAGAGCGACTGGCTCAGCAGGGCGGCGTCTAGACGGAGAGATAGAGCGACTGGCTCAGCAGGGCGGCGTCTAGACGGAGAGATAGAGCGACTGGCCCAGCAGGGCAGCATCTAGACGGAGATAGAGCGACTGGCCCAGCAGGGCAGCGTCTAGACGGAGAGATAGAGCGACTGGCCCAGCAGGGCAGCGTCTAGACAGAGATATAGAGCGACTGGCCCAGCAGGGCAGCGTCTAGACGGAGAGATAGAGAGACTGGACCAGCAGGGCAGCGTCTAGACGGAGAGATAGAGAGACTGGCCCAGCAGGGCGGCGTCTAGACGGAGAGATAGAGCGACTGGCCCAGCAGGGCAGCGTCTAGACGGAGAGATACAGCGACTGGCCCAACAGGGCAGCGTCTAGACGGAGAGATAGAGCGATTGGCTCAGCAGGGCGGCGTCTAGACGGAGAGATAGAGCGACTGGCTCAGCAGGGCGGCGTCTAGACGGAGAGATAGAGCGACTGGCCCAGCAGGGCAGCGTCTAGACGGAGAGATAGAGCGACTGGCTCAGCAGGGCGGCGTCTAGACGGAGAGATAGAGCGACTGGCCCAGCAGGGCGGCGTCTAGACAGAGAGATAGAGCGACTGGCCCAGCAGGGCAGCGTCTAGACGGAGAGATAGAACGACTGGCCCAGCAGGGCGGTGTCTAGACAGAGAGATAGAGAGACTGGCTCAGCAGGGCGGCGTCTAGACGGTGAGATAGAGCGACTGGCTCAGCAGGGCGGCGTCTAGACGGAGAGATAGAGCGACTGGCTCAGCAGGGCGGCGTCTAGACGGTGAGATAGAGCGACTGGCTCAGCAGGGCAGCGTCTAGACGGAGAGATAGAGCAACTGGTCCAGCAGGGCAGCGTCTAGACGGAGAGATAGAGCGACTGGCCCAGCAGGGCAGCGTCTAGACGGAGAGATAGAGCGTCTGGCTCAGCAGGGCGGCGTCTCGACGGAGAGATAGAACGACTGGCCCAGCAGGGCGGTGTCTAGACAGAGAGATAGAGCGACTGGCTCAGCAGGGCAGCGAGTAGACGGAGAGATAGAGCGACTGGCCCAGCCGGTCAGCGTCTAGACAGAGAGATAGAGCGACTGGCCCAGCAGGGCAGCGAGTAGACGGAGAGATAGAGCGACTGGCTCATCAGGGCGGCGTCTAGACGGAGAGATAGAGCGACTGGCGCAGCAGGGCGGCGTCTAGACGGAGAGATAGAGCGACTGGCCCAGCAGGGCGACGTCTAGACGGAGAGATAGAGCGACTGGTCCAGCAGGGCAGTGTCTAGACGGAGAGATAGGGCGACTGGCCCAGCAGGGCAGTGTCTAGACGGGGAGATAGAGCGACTGGCTCAGCAGGGCGGCGTCTAGACGGAGAGATAGAGCGACTGGCTCAGCAGGGCAGCGTCTAGACGGAGAGATAGAGCGACTGGCCCAGCAGGGCAGCATCTAGACGGAGAGATAGAGCGGCTGGCCCAGCAGGGCGGCGTCTAGACGGAGAAACAGCGATTGGCCCAGCTGGGCAGCGTCTAGACGGAGAGATGGATCGTCTGGCTCAGCAGGGCAGCGTCTAGACGGAGAGAAAGAGCGACTGGCCCAGCAGGGCAGCGTCTAGACGGAGAGATAGAGCGACTGTCTCAGCAGGGCAGCGTCTAGACGGAGAGATAGAGCGACTGGCTCAGCAGGGCAGCGTCTAGACGGAGAAACAGCGACTGGCCCAGCTGGGCAGCATCTAGACGGAGAGATGGAGCGTCTGTCTCAGCAGGGCGGCGTCTAGACGGAGAGATAGATCGACTGGCTCAGCAGGGCAGAGTCTAGACGGAGACATAGAGCAACTGGCCCAGCTGGGCAGCGTCTAGACGGAGAGATAGAGCGACTGGCCCAGCAGGGCCGTGTCTTGACAGAGAGATAGAGCGACTGGCTCAGCAGGGCAGCGTCTAGACGGAGAGATAGAGCGACTGGCTCCGCAGGGCGGCATCTAGACGGAGAGATAGAGCGACTTGCCCAGCAAGGCACCGTCTAGACGGAGAGATAGAGCGACTGGCTCAGCAGGGCAGCGTCTAGACGGAGAGATAGAGCGACTGGCCCAGCAGGTCGGCGTCTAGACGGAGAGATAGAGCGACTGGCTCAGCAGGGCAGCATCTAGACGGAGAGATAGAGCGACTGGCCCAGCAGGGCAGCGTCTAGACGGAGAGATAGAGCGACTGGCCCAGCAGGGCGGCGTCTAGACGGAGAGATAGAGTGACTGGCCCAGCAGGGCGGCGTCTAGACGGAGAGATAGAGCGACTGGCCCAGCAGGGCAGCGTCTAGACGGAGAGATAGTGCGACTGGCCCAGCAGGACGGCGTCTAGACAGAGAGATAGAGTGACTGGCCCAGCAGGGCGGCGTCTAGACGGAGAGATAGAGCGACTGGCCCAGCAGGGCAGCGTCTAGACGGAGAGATAGAGCGACTGGCCCAGCAGGACGGCGTCTAGACGGAGAGATAGAGTGACTGGCCCAGCAGGGCTGCATCTAGACGGAGAGATAGAGCGACTGGCCCAGCAGGTCGGCGTCTAGACAGAGAGATAGAGCGACTGGCTCAGCAGGGCGGTGTCTAGACGGAGATATAGAGCGGCTGGCCCAGCAGGGCAGCGTCTAGACGGAGAGATACAGCGACTGGCCCAGCACGGCGGCGTCTAGACGGAGATATAGCGACTGGCCTAGCAGGGCGGCGTCTAGACGGAGAGATAGAGCGACTGGCCCAGCTAGGCGGCGTCTAGACGGAGATATAGCGACTGGCCTAGCAGGGCGGCGTCTAGACGGAGATATAGAGCGGCTGGCCCAGCAGGGTGGCGTCTAGACGGAGAGATAGAGCGACTGGCCCAGCAGGGCGGTGTCTAGACGGAGAGATAGAGCGACTGGCCCAGCAGGGCAGCGTCTAGACGGAGAGATACAGCGACTGGCCCAGCACGGCGGCGTCTAGACGGAGATATAGCGACTGGCCTAGCAGGGCGGCGTCTAGACGGAGAGATAGAGCGAGTGGCCCAGCTAGGCGGCGTCTAGACGGAGATATAGCGACTGGCCTAGCAGGGCGGCGTCTAGACGGAGAGATAGAGCGACTGGCTCAGCAGGGCGGCATCTAGACGGAGAGATAGAGCGACTGGCCCAGCAGGGCGGCGTCTAGACGGAGAAACAGCGACTGGCCCAGCTGGGCAGCGTCTAGACGGAGAGATAGAGCGACTGGCCCAGCAGGGCGGCGTCTAGACAGAGAGATAGAGCAACTGGCCCAGCAGGGCGGCGTTTAGATGGAGAGATAGAGTGACTGGCCCAGCAGGGCGGCGTCTAGACAGAGAGATAGAGCGACTGGCCCAGCAGGGCGGCGTCTCGACAGAGAGATAGAGCGACTGGCCCAGCAGGGCGGCGTCTAGACAGAGAGATAGAGCGACTGGCCCAGCAGGGCGGCGTCTAGACAGAGAGATAGAGCGACTGGCCCAGCAGGGCAGCGTCTAGACGGAGAGATAGAGCGACTGGCCCAGCAGGGCAGCGTCTAGACGGAGAGTTAGAGCGACTGGCCCAGCAGGGCGGCGTCTAGACAGAGAGATAGAGCGACTGGCCTAGCAGGGCAGAGTCTAGACGGAGAGATAGAGCGACTGGCCCAGTAGGGCAGCGTCTAGACGGAGAGATAGAGTGACTGGCTCAGCAGGGCGGCGTCTAGACGGAGAGATAGAGCGACTGGTCCAGTAGGGCGTTTCGAATGCCCACTGGGCCAATGATTGCTCGGAATGTGCTCTGGCAGAGTGCTGACCCATTAGCATGTCCTGAATTGCTGCAGAAATGGCGCCCCCAATGGAACGGGAATGATATCGCTCGCAATTCAGTCCTGACCTCAACACTTAGGGTGTGATCTACCCGAATGGGGACAGAGTCCCGTAGCGCAATTAGCCGGGTTTTCCCTAGTGTCAGGGGCGCCGTAAAACACCGCGTTACTAACGGCCATGCAGGTGGACTAGTGGCCTCAGCCGGGAACGTGAGTTAGCCCCATTTTCAGCACTGAGGCACTACACTCGCCGCAATGTCGCATTCCCCAACGAGATCGGAAAATGGCATCCAATGTTTTAATCTCCCAACATGACCTCCAACTCACTGATAAGGGGGTCCTCAGGCTCCCCTCAGCTGGGCACTGCCAGGCAGCACTGTCCAGGTGCCAGTGACATTGTCCTGGCTGGCACCAGCAATGCCAGGGTGCCAACCTGCCCAGAGGACAAGCACCTGAAGGCCTCCAATCCCCTGGGAGCTCTCCACAAGTGCCATTCCTTCTGGTCCCCGTTTGTGGAGACCAGCACTAGCCTGAGGTCTCCAAGCTGAGGGAGGTGGATCCCATGCCTTGGGTGGAATATGGGAATGCATATTAGAGTGAGACTAGCTGCCTCACTCCAATATTCAAATTAGCTCAAAAGTGATACCATCTGGTATATGGATATGGGTATACCAGTGAAGGGTTAATTATTACATCTCAGTGTAATTCAAACACTAGAGGGCAGCACCAGTTCCCAGTATAAATATTAGACCTCAGGGAATCTTTGGTAGTGTTAGCAGAGGAGAGAGATTGATCACAGCTCATGGACTAGTTTAGATTAGGGAGTAGTAGCACGAGGACATCATTAGTTAATTCTAGATTACAGATTGATGTTTAACAGACTCAGTCTTACTTTATTAATAGTTTTAGCTCTGTAGAGTGTGCAAACTATTTAATTTAATCGTTATTCAATAAATCAGTTTTGCTTCAAGTTAAAGATTGGCGCTTTCTTTCTCATCAACTCACCAGACCATTCTGGATCACAAGGCAATGAGTAATGACATACACAAAGTGTAATATAACACCGCCCACAATGGGCGGGAGTCACATTGCGATGTCTTGTGAGATCACGATAGATCTGGCGAGGTGTGGTGAGCGGGTAGGTCCTGGAAGAGGCATCTCCGGGCATCCACCAGTCACGTTGTGCCAGGTCGCACTACCTTTCAGGCACAATGTAACCGGTAGATTTCACCATTAGTCTCCCAGACAAAGAATTTCACCCAATCTTTGTGGTTCTCTGCCGCAGATTTTGTATCAACAAGGGGGGGTCAAGGGTTGGATTGGGTTGCGGGGGCAGTGAACAGGAAAGTGCAATTAAGGTCACAATCAGATCCAGCTGATTGAATGGCCCAGCAGGCTGGAAGACTAACTTCTCCACTCCTACCCCTTTTCCTTATGTTAGACCACATGACCTAGGGGTGGAAGTCAGCCATTCGACCCATCGAGTCTGCTCCACCATTCAATGAGATCATGACTGATCTGATGTGATAATCCTGAACTCCACTTTCCCAGCTTCTCCCCATCATCCTCGATTCCTTCACTGTCCATTAACAATCTGTCTCTCTCAGCCTTGAACATACTAACGGCCCGGCCTCTACAGCTCCCTGCAGGAAAGAATTCTACAGATTCACTCCCCTCTGAGAGAAGAAATTCCTCCTCATCTCTGTCTGAAATGGGTGACCTCCTTGCTCTGAGATTCTGTCCTCTGGTCCCAGACTCTCCCACAAGTGGAAAGAACCATTCTGTCTTTGGGTGAGATGTAAAAGCAAGATCCCATTTTTAAATTGCCTCCTGATCTCGCGCTAGAACGGTGAGTTCTGGTGAGCAGAGCGCCCCACTGTACAAAATGGGCTATGTGCAGCCTCAGCTGTGCGTCCCCCATTCAGGCCCCTTATTCAACGCGAGTGGTGTTGAATAGCCACCTGTTTCTTGGCACTGCGAGTGCCTGGTAACGCGCAGTTAAATGTTCTCGCTCAGGGACTTTGTTCCCATAGAAAATAGAAACAGGAGGAGGCCATTCAGCCCTTTGACCCTTCTCCACCATTGATTATAATCATCGCTCATCATCCAACTCAATAGCCTGTTCCCTCTTTCCCCCCATGTCGTTTGACCCCTTTAGCCCCAACAGCTATATCTTACTGCTTCTTGAAAACATGCAATATTTTTGCCTCATCTACTTCCTGTGGTAGTGAATTCCACAGATTCACCACTCTCTGGGTGAAGACATTTATCCTCATCTCTGACCTACATGGTTTACCCTGAATCCTCAGACTGTGACCCCTGGTTCTGGACACACCCACCATCAGGAACATCCTTCCTGTATCTACCCTGTCCAGTCCTGTTAGAATTTTATAGGTTTCTATGAGATTTCCCCTCGTTCTTCTGAATTCCAGCAAATGAAATCCTAACCGATTCAATCTCTCCTCATACATCAGTCCCGCCATCCCAGGAATCAGTTTTGTAAACCTTTGCTGCACTCCCTCAAGAGCAAGAACATCCTTCCTCAGAGAAGGAGACCAAAACTGCCCACAATACTCCAAGTGTGGCCTCACCAAGGCCCTGTATAATTGCAGCAACACATCCCTCCTTCTATACTCGAAACCTCTCGCAATGAAGGCCAACATACCATTAGCCTTCTTTACCGCCTGCTGTACCTGCATGCTTACCTTCAGCGACTGGTGTACGAGGACACCCAGGTCTCGTTGCACATTTCCCTCTCAGCTCCCATTGTCTGAGCCAACATTTAACCTCAGTTAACATCACTAAAAACAGATGATCTGGTGATTATCACATTGCTGTTTGTGAGAACTTACTGTCAAGAAATTGACAGCTGTGTTTCCTGTATTACAATCGTGAGCACATTTCAACATCACACATTACTCAACCTCTCAACCTCTCAAATTTGGATCCCAAAATATAGAAACATTTGTCCATGTTTTTTTGGAACCCACAATGCAACTCCAAGACTGACCTCTTGCGTTGTTGTGACAGAGTTAACATTGCGGTGCTAAGTGGTTGTTAATGGTAAACATGGTAAATCCCTGGAGCTTTGCCAGGCATTACTTTAATGGCCTTTGTCAAGTACAAATGCCGTTAATGTACCCACACGGGTCGAGGAGTGGAGATGGAAGAGGATCCAAACAAAGCCGGTTAAGTTTCGAGGATGATTATCAGGATGGGCAGAGATACATTTCACACACAGTAATCAGCCCCTCTGCCCCTCCTGTCCCTCCTACACACACACACACACACTCTCACACATGCACACACACGCACGACCACATGATCACACACCCACAATCACACACATTCTCACACACATATTCACACACACTCACACATTCACACAGACACGCACACACATTCACACACTCTTACTCAATCTCACACACACACACATTCAATCTCCCTCACACACACACTCAGTCTCACACACACACATACACTCAATCTCACACACACACACTCAGTCTCACACACACACATACACTCAATCTCACACACATACACTCAATCTCACACACACACACATTCAATCTCCCTCACACACACACTCAGTCTCACACACACATTCAATCTCCCTCACACACACTCAGTCTCACACACACACACACACACTCAGTCTCACACACACACATACACTCAATCTCACACACATACACTCAATCTCACACACTCTCTCTCAGGCACACACACAATCATCAAAACAGACTGATATTTGTGTTTTCTAATACTATGCTCCCCAGTGCTTTGTAAACATAGATTATAAAACATTTGGACAAATGGATCAAATAGAACAACAATAATAATGGGCAGCAGGGTAGCACAGTGGTTATCTCTATTGTTTCACAACGTCTAGAGGGATGGAGTTTAAGACTAGGGAGGTTATGTTGCAATTGTATAAGGTGTTAGTGCAGCCACACCTGGAGTATTGTGTTCAGTTTTGGTCTCCTTACTTGAGAAAGGACGTACTGGCGCTGGAGGGTGTGCAGAGGAGATTCACTAGGTTAATCCCAGAGCTGAAGGGGTTGGATTATGAGGAGAGGTTGAGTAGACTGGGACTGTACTCGTTGGAATTTAGAAGGATGAGGGGGGATCTTATAGAAACATTTAAAATTATGAAGGGAATAGATAGGATAGATGCGGGCAGGTTGTTTCCACTGGCGGGTGACAGCAGAACTAGGGGGCATAGCCTCAAAATAAGGGGAAGTAGATTTAGGACTGAGTTTAGGAGGAACTTCTTCACCCAAAGGGTTGTGAATCTATGGAATTCCTTGCCCAGTGAAGCAGTTGAGGCTCCTTCATTACATGTTTTAAAGGTAAAGATAGATAGTTTTTTGAAGAATAAAGGGATTAAGGGTTATGGTGTTCGGGCCGGAAAGTGGAGCTGAGTCCACAAAAGATCAGCCATGATCTAATTGAATGGCGGAGCAGGCTCGAGGGGCCAGATGGCCTACTCCTGCTCCTAGTTCTTATGTTCTTATGTTCTTATGTTCTTATGTTCTTATGTTCTTATGTCTGTGGACTCAGTTCGCGGCCGCCCTGGATGGGGGCTGTGGGGATCAGGTACCAGGGTGGGGCCTTATGGGTGGCCGGGGCGGCGATTGGGCGCATTTAGCTCACAGGGCTAAATCGCTGGCTTTTAAAGCAGCCAAGCAGGCCAGCAGCACGTTTCGATTCCCGTACCAGCCTCCCTGAACAGGCGCTGGAATGTGGCGACTAGGGGCTTTTCACAGTAACTTCATTGAAGCCTACTCGTGACAATAAGCGATTTTCATTTCATTTTCATTAGGTGGAGCGTTAGATGGAGCGGCGCGGGGCTGATCGTTGGGACCTTGTTTGTTGGTACAGGTCCGGCAGCTGAGTCCACTATCGCGTTCGGCACGGCCGCCGGAGGCCACCATTGTGTGCTTATGCGGACTTGGAACCGGACGTGCGGGGGCCTGTGTCCACAGCGAAAGCTCCGTGAAGCACTCTGGGATCCTGCCAGCCCCCTATAGGTAGGAGAATAGCTGTATATTTTTTTAAGGTAAGTCTGGAGTAGAACGCCAGCGTTTGAACGCCAGCGTGGAGATATAGCCCCATTTTTGGAGAATCCAGCCCTTTATCTCGCAATTTCATATTTATATTAGGTGCTTGTAGAGGGCAGCACGGTAGCATTGTGGATAGCACAATCGCTTCACAGCTCCAGGGTCCCAGGTTCGATTCCGGCTTGGGTCACTGTCTGTGCGGAGTCTGCACATCCTCCCCGTGTGTGCGTGGGTTTCCTCCGGGTGCTCCGGTTTCCTCCCACAGTCCAAAGATGTGTAGGTTAGGTGGATTGGCCATGATAAATTGCCCTTCATGTCCAAAATTGCCCTTAGTGTTGGGTGGGGTTACTGGGTTATGGGATAGGGTGGAGGTGTTGACCTTGGGTAGGGTGCTCTTTCCAAGAGCCGGTGCAGACTCGATGGGCCGAACTGTAAATTCTATGAAATTGTAATTACTCTCAAATCCAATAATTCTGTAACCTTGGTGATGGGCTTTCCGGTTTGGAGAAGCTACATTGTATATCATTGGCTCCAGAGTATTTTAGGATGTCCTGAATTCATGAAAGGCGCTATAGAAATGCACGCTGCTTCTTTCTTCCAAACAACCATGATATCGCATATAGCTTCAAATATTGTCTGAGCTTCCAACTCTTGCTCAATTTACTGTGACACATGTACCGATTGACCAAGTTAGCTGGTCAGTTGGTATTGACCATGAAGAATGTGTGGGACTCTGAGGAATTCTTCAACAAGAATGAGTCCTGGTAAAGAAGGACAGGATCGGGAGTGATAAGGAGGGAGAAAGCATTGCGGTTACCCTGAATAGTAGATTGAAGTTTCTCATTATTAATTTAATACCACGTGGATCCTACAGGTTACTGTCACTGGAATGTTTAGTTGCTGTATAAAGGATTATATTTTGGAATTAATTCTAAGACTGCAGGAAGTTCACACGTGCATGTTAACATTTTAGCTTCGCAGTCTTCAGAACTTGTTTATTGACAAAATACTGATTTGAGAAATTGCATTTTCACTCGTGCACCTTCTTGTTTGAAACTTTCTCCTTTTCTCAGCTTGATTCCCATTTGCCTGTTTTTTCCTATCGGAACAGTCAGGCTGCAAGAGAGACAAGAATAGTCATCAAATGGAATCAGCTTATTGGGGAATCACAGCAATTTGACACTGTTTCAGTTACTTATAACAAGGGCAACAAATCCTTGGCTATTTCATCTTCAAAGTGAAATCGGGTTAGTTTAGTTCAATGTATTTGCCTTTACTTGTTGCCATGGAGATGCAAATCCTGACATCAACACTCAACATTGCCTATAAAGTTCTCAAACACCATTGTCAGTTTTTCCTCTTCCCCACATCAAGTGTTTCCTCTTCTGTTTTGCAATTAATTAATAAGGAGTTGTTATTATTGAATAGATGTTGGTTTAACAATTCCTCTTAACATTATACTGCAGACAGAGAAAGAGAGAGAGAGAGAAAGAGAGAGGGAGAAAGAGAGAGAGAAAAGGACCCAGACAAGATTTGTTCAAAGAGTTAGTTATTGTTGCTGTCTGAATTTCTGTTCTCTGTGCTTGTCTGGCTTAATTAAAAGTAATTCAGTGTACACAGTGGGAGAGGTGCGTGGATCACCAGGAAATGATGATAGTGAAAGTCTTCCTGGAGAGCTTTGGACTTGGCAGTACAAAGTACCCTGAGTTGTGGCTACCTGAATAGTGTTGAATTAAAGCAGACAACCGCATCGTCCAATATACAAGTGACAATTGTTGATTGGAAGGCTGGGATTACAAACCTCTTCAAGGAAACTTGATTTCCCTTTGAAACCAAAAACAAGGGGAAATGGACCTCGATTTGAGTCACACAGTCCGAAATGAATAAACAAAAGAATGGTATCTGGCCTTCACATTGAAACATAACACTCCCACGTTTCCAGAAAGTGAGTGATACAGGTGAGCTTCTCAAAGAAGGCAAATTCGCCACAGATCACAGAATTAAATGTAACACATTACCCTCATTCAGTTAATGGAAATAAGTCAATCTGTTTCCTACGTCGTTTCCTTGAGCTTTTGGCTATGGTAATAGGATCATTGTGTTGGTTTGAATACTTGTGAATCAATTAACAAGTATTATTAATGATAATTTGTGAATTCAATATTAATTGGTTGTGTTGGATCTCTTCAATGTTTCAGGTTTAATGATGTCACAACAGGTCCCCCCTTTCTTCAAGATTCAACATATCTTATTGTTTAAAATCTGTTCCCTTTGTTTGAATGTTCTCATTCTAAACTGGTTGATTCAGCTGGTTGCCTATTGAACTCTATACAAGAGAACAATAGCCTCAGATCCGCCTTGTGTAGTTTATTGGGGGCTGCTGGACCGCGTTACAGATTTGGTCAGTGATTAACTGGATTGAAAACAAACTACACAAGGCAGAAGTAATGTTGGAGGAGGACTGAACTCATTTTATCGACGCCTTTACCAGAAAACCTCTTTATTGATTGTGCCAAACTCTTTAGTTCTCTGCTTAATCATGTTGTCCTTTTCAAGTGTTAACTCCACTTAAACTCAAAACAATGTCTGTTTCCTTTTGCACCAGAATGACTTTCAAAGATAAATTATATATGAAAAAATATCTTCATGAATTATGTGCAGAAGAAAGAGAATTTAGTATTATTTCACTGGATCAATTGACCAACTCTGTCACACTTAACAGCAGGATATTTCAATGTTGCTTCAGAATATCAAAGAGTGTGATTGGTCCTTCTTCTGGTATCGTTTGTTTCATTTCTTTTCAGATTACTTCTCGTTCTCTCTCTCTCTCTCTCTCTCTCTCTCTCTCTCTCTCTCTCTCTCTCCCCCCCCCCCCCCCCCCCCCCCCCCTCCCCCCCCAACGCACCCTCATCCTTTCTTCCCTCTGCACTCTTTCTTTCCTTTCCTTGGACACAAAGCTCTCAACGTAAGATGTCCCCAATCAGAAATCAACTAGGAATACATGCTCTGAAGACGTGTACTTTTGTTTTTGGAAGCCACTGGTCAAGGAAATTCTTTTCAGAAGTCTGTCAGAATAACAGCTATCAGATGAACACATTTTCCTAGATCCCCTTATGCACCTTATGGTGCTTGAGACAAAAGATTGGTGAATAAACTAAAGGGGCAGGGAGTGGAGGGATAAAATGTCATTGAAGGGAAAGTCCTTTAAGAGCTTTTAGTAGCAAAGAGTGAAGTGAAACAGCTGAGGAATGGAGTACCAGACAGAAGGGCACAATCGAGGAAAAGGCACAAAGTCATTTGTTTGTTCGGGGAGCCAGTGCTGACAGGATGGGCTGAATGGCCCCCTTCTGCACTTTAACAATTCAGTGATTCTGGCGATTAGTGTTGCCAGGGGCGTTCTTGATGCGTTGGTCATGTGGCACCTGCAAATGTTAACTGTGATGACCTTTTCTAAAGGTTGGGTCCCCTCCTGTTGAGTACTTTTACAAATGGTTTTATCTCAGCTGTCGTTTCATTAGAATTCCAAAAAGTGTCAGACCATCTGTGACCAGGTGATGAGGGGAAGCTGAAGTCCGGTTGTGTGCAGAGAGCCAATACCCCCATCAGGATCGCAGGACTGTAACATAGTGTTAATGCTACTGGAAAGGAACCCAGACAACTGGAATAATGCCCCAGAGAGATGAGTTCAAATCCCACCAAGACAGCTGGGAGAATTTAAATTCAATGCATAGATGAGGACTAAAACATTAGTCCTGGTGATGGTGACCAAGAAACTATTGTTGTAAAAATAAACATCTGCTTCACTAATGTCCTTGAGGGAAGAAAATCAGCCGTCTTTACCTGGTCTGGCCTACATGTGACTCCAGTCCCACAGCAATGTGGTTGACTTTAACTACCCCCCTCTGAAATGGTCACTCAGTGTTGTATCAATCCGATACAGAAATGTAGCAATGTGAGTGTAGCAGTATGGACATGGTTCAAGAAGGGGGCGTACCACCACCTTCTCTCCGACAGTGAGGAATGAGTAATAAATGCTGGGCTATTTTTTTTGAAAAGCACTACCAGTCTTGAGGGGTGGGATATCTGGAGTTAGTGGGATATGTGGCTGTACAATTTCCAGAAATTTTTCATAGGGTGTGTTGGAAGTGATAATTATAATAATCATAATCTTTATTAGTGTCACAAGTAGGCTTGCATTAACACTGCAATGAAGTTACTGTGAAAAGCCCCTAGTCGCCACATTCCGGCGCCTGTTCGGGTACACAGAGGGAGAATTCAGAATGTCCAAATCACCTAACAGCACGTCTTTTGGGGCTTGTGGAAGGAAACCGGAGCACCCGGAGGAAACCCACGCAGACAGGGGGAGAACGTGCAGACTCCACACAGACAGTGAGCCAAGCCGGGAATCGAACCTGGGACCCTGGCGCTGTGAAGCCACAGTGCTACCCACTGTGCTACCATGCCGCCGCATCACATTATACACTTAATTGCAGGAAGTATAAGAAGTCAAATTGGTTAATGACAGACCGCCCCTTAGGTACGTTTGAGATCAGTTTTGTTTCTCACATTGTGTTTGCAGTTTTTATAAACCTGAAACATTGGGCTGAAATTACAAAGCCCCGTGGAGCCAGAGTTGGAGGTTGCAGGGCCTGGAAAATAAGGACGAGCAACGTCAGGATGGCTTCCCTCACATTCCTGCTTCCACGGGACTTTCCCAGGTGCGGATTGAGAACTGGGTTGGCTGCTTGCTTCATGGCGCCATGGAGACTGATCTTGTGAGGCAGCCAAGGGCACCTTCATGTTGAGGTACCCTCACCTACATCTGCCCTCACCCACATCTGCCCTCACCCACATCTGCCCTCACCCACATCTGCCCTCACCCACATCTGGCCTCACCCACATCTGCCCTCACCTACATCTGCCCTCACCCACATCTGCCCTCACCCACATCTGCCCTCACCCACATCTGGCCTCACCCACATCTGCCCTCACCCACATCTGCCCTCACCCACATCTGCCCTCACCCACATCTGCCCTCACCCACATCTGCCCTCACCCACATCTGCCCTCACCCATATCTGGCCTCACCCACATCTGCCCTCACCCACATCTGCCCTCACCCACATCTGCCCTCACCCACATCTGCCCTCACCCACATCTGCCTGCCTCATTAACTCCCACCACTCCCATTCTGCTAGCCTGACATCACTGTGCCTCTCTGATTGGACCTCCAATCTCAGGAGCCTGCCTGCCATCATTAATTGGATGACGTAAAGGGAGGAGGCAGGTTCCAGGCTGCCTCTTGGACGGTTGTACCGGCAGGTACGCCGTTGGCAGGGTTGGCTGAGAGACATCAGAAGGGTTGACCCCCGGCAGAAAATCCAACGTATTGACTCTTGACATTCAATGGCATTACCATCGTTGAATCCCTCACAATCAACATCCTGGGGGTTACCATTGATCAGAAACTGGACTGGACTAGCCATATTAATACTGTGGCTACGAGAGTAGGTAAGAGGAATTCACTAGGAATCCTATGGTGAGTAACTCACCTCCTGACTCCTCAAAGTCCACTATCGACAAGGCACAAGTCAGGAGTGTAATGGAATACTCTCCACTTGCCTGGATGAGTGCAGCTCCAACAACACTCAAGAAGCTCAACACCATCCAGGACAAAGCAGCCCCGCTTGATTGCTCCCCTTCCACAAACATTCAAACCCTCCACCACCGATGAACAGTGGCAGCCGTGTGTACCATCTACAAGATGCACTGCAGAAACTCACCAAGGTTCCTTAGGCAGCACCTTCCAAACCTACAGCCATTGCCAAGTAGAAGGACAAGGGCAGCAGATACCTGGGAACCCCACCACCTGGAGGTTCCCCTCCAAATCACTCACCATCCTGACTTGAAAATAAATCGCCGTTCCTTCACTGTCGCTGGGGCAACACCCTGGGACTCCCTCCCTAACAGCTCAGTGGGTGTACCTACACCCAAAGGACTGCAGCGGTTCAAGAAGGCAGCTTATCAGCATCTTCTAAAGGGAAACTAGGGATGGGCAATAAAAGCTGGCCTAGCCAGCGACGCCCACATCCCGTAAATGAATTTTAAAAACTGTTTCTGTCTCCACAGATCCTGCCTGACCTGCTGAGTATTTCAGCATTATCTATTTGTATTTCAGATTTTTCGTCATCTGTAATA
Organism: Scyliorhinus canicula; assembly: GCF_902713615.1. Taxonomy (NCBI): domain Eukaryota; kingdom Metazoa; phylum Chordata; class Chondrichthyes; order Carcharhiniformes; family Scyliorhinidae; genus Scyliorhinus; species Scyliorhinus canicula. The sequence goes on from NC_052162.1 coordinate 2,720,441, forward strand.
TTTTGCTTTTTGTTTTACAAATGACACCTGTGTTTGCATATTAATCTCCTCATTCTACTTCACCCACAGTGTGACACAGAAAATATTTCTGTCCCGTTGCTCAAAACCGTTATTTTAAATTTCTGGTGTCTAAGCAGGTTTGAATTTATAGTGAGTAAATATTCCTAACAGTCTAACACTTAGAGATTTCATGTGAGTAGGTGAGAGGTAACTGTTGTCAGACACACAGAAGGTTTAAACAAGATGTGTCTGATTATATTCCATTTGGGGGCTGTTCTCTTTGGCTCAGCGGGCACAGTTTTGCCTCCAAGTCAGAAGTTTGAGACTGTGAAGTCCCACTCTGGAGATTTGGACACGTGGTTGAGTCTGGTACACCCAGCACAGTACTGAGGGGCTCCTGCACAGTCTGAGGTGCCATATTTTAAATGAGACATCGAACCCGAGGCCCTGGCTGCCCTTTGAAATCAATGTAAAATATCCCGCAGCTGTGACTGAGCCAGGGACTCTGCCCCAGGATCCTGGTTAACATTTATTCATCAACCAAACATTACTCAGAAATAAATTACCTGGGTTAGGGGCAGCACGGTAGCATGGTGGTTAGCATAAATGCTTCACAGCTCCAGGGTCCCAGGTTCGATTCCCGGCTGGGTCACTGTCTGTGCGGAGTCTGCACGTCCCCCCCGTGCCTGCGTGGCTTTCCTCCGGGTGCTCCGGTTTCCTCCCACAGTCCAAAGATGTGCGGGTTAGGTGGATTGGCCATGCTAAATTGCCCGTAGTGTCCTAAAAAGTAAGGTTAAGGGGGGGGTTATTGGGTTACGGGTATAGGGTGGATATGTGGGTTTGAGTAGGGGGATCATGGCTCGGCACAACATCGAGGGCCGAAGGGCCTGTTCTGTGCTGTACTGTTCTATGTTCTATGTCGTTAATCACATTTTTGATTGTGGAATTTTGCTGTGTGTGAATTGTCCTGCTGCTTTCTCTTCATTCGTGAGAGAGAGTCAGGACATTCTGAGCAGCTACAGGCTCAGTTGAACATCAATAGTGGGTAAAAGGTTTTAAAAACAATAACCACCCAAGAATCAACAGTTACCTCAAGAGGTTAAAGTTAATTAAGGACAGCCAGCTTGAATTTGTACAAGGCTTGACTAATCTAATTGAATTTTTTGATGAAGAACATAGACCACAAGATGTAGGAACAGAGGTCAGCCATTCGGCCCATCAAGTCAGCTCCACCATTCAGTGAGATCATTTTTAAAAATAAATTTAGAATACCCAATTAATTTTTTCCAATTAAGGGGCAATTTAGCGTGGCCAATCCAACTACCCTGCACATCTTTGGGTTGTGGGGGCCAAACCCATGCAATCACGGGGAGAATGTGCAAACTCCACATGGACAATGACCCAGAGCCGGGATCGAACCTGGGACCTCGGCGCCATGTGGCAGCAGTGCTAACCCACTGTGCCACCGTGCTCAGTGAGATCATGACTGACCTGATATAATTCCACTTTCCCGCCTTTTCCCCATCACCTTCGATTCCTTCACTGATTAAAAATCTGTCTCTCTCAGCCTCGAACATCCTTAACGACCCGGCCTCTACAGCTCTCTGCGGTAAAGAATTCCACAGATTCACTACTTGAAAACGTTCCTCCTGATCTCTGTCTGAAATGGGTAAGGAGCAGGGAAAGTTGATGAAGGAAATGTGGTGGATGCTCTCTGTGTGGATTTTAATAAAGTGTTCAGCAAAATACCACATAAAATGCAGGTTGTCAAAATTCAGCTGTCCAGCTGGATTTTTAAAAAATGGCTTTGGAACAGAAACAGTGGGTCATGATAAACAGGTATTTTTAATGGGGCAGTGTTTGGACCACTTTTGTTTCTATATATAAATCTTGGATTTTGGAATATGGTGTACAATTTAAAAATTTGCTGATGGTGGGGTGGCACAGTGGTTAGCACTCCTGCCTCACAGCGCCAGGGACCCGGGTTTGATTCCAACCTCGGGTGACTGTGTGGAGTCTGCACGTTCTCCCCGCGTCTGCGTGGGTTTCCTCCGGGTGCTCCGGTTTCCGCCCACAGTTAAGTGGATTGGTCATGATAAATTGCTACTGGGGGGGGGGGGGTGCAGGAATAGGGCTGGGAATTGAGCGTAGATAGGATGGGTTGGTGCAGACTCGATGGGCTGAATTGCCTCTTTCTGCACTGTAGGGATTCATTGATACCAAGCTTGAAGCAGTGTCAAACAACACCTCGATCAGCTGGCAGAGTGGGCAACAAGTGGTAGATGGTATTCTATATTGGAAAGTGTGAGGTGATGTATTTTGATAGAAGGGATATGGAGAGGCAATCTGACTCAGTTCATAGTGAAATAGGGTACAAAAGCAAGGAGGTTATATGGAGCACTGGATTGGCCTCAACTGGAGTAATGTGTCCAGTTCTGGGTTCCACACTTTGGGATGGATGTGAAGGTCTTAGGGGCAGTGCAGAAAAGATTCACCAGGATGCCTCCAGTGATGAGGAACTTAAGCTATGTGGATAGACTGGAGAGGTTGAGACTATTTTCCTTCGAGAAGCGAGTAGTAGAAGGTTGAGAAGAGATTTGATGAAGGTATACAAAATCATGCGGGGTCTTGGAAAAATAGATCGTGAGAAACCCTAAGTGGAAGGGCCAAGAACAAAAGTTCACAGTTTTAAGGTGATTGGCAAAGGAAGTGATGAGTGGTTAGGATTGGAATATGTATGTTGCTTGAAAGTATGGTGGAGGCAAATTCAAGAGGGGATTGGATTGTTATCTGTAAAGGAAGGTGGTCCAGGTTTACGGCAGAAGGTGGGGAATTGGCACAAGGTGAGTGCCAATTGAGAGGCTGCAAAGCCTGAAGGACCAAATTACCTCCTTCCACGCTGTCGTCAATCTGTTTAATGGCACAGTTCTAAAGGGTGTGCAGAAACAGAGAGAGTGAGGTGGAGGTCCTGAGCATTGATCCTTGTAGGTGGCAGGAATATTGAGAAAATGGTTCCCAAAAGATATGGGGCGCGATTCTCTGCTCCCCATGCGGCATGGGAGAATCGCGGGAGGGCCCCCCGAACAAAATTCACGCCCCCCTCGCGCCCCCAGCGATTCTCTCCCCCACCCCCCCCGCTCGGAAGAATAACGGCGAACGGCGATTCTCCAACCCGGATGGGCCGAGCGGCCTGCCGTTCGCGGCCGTTTCACGACGGCGGCAAACACACCTGGTCGCTGCCGCCGTGAGACGGGAGTGAGAAGCCCGTTTGGGGCTTGGAGGTGGCCTAGAAAGGAAAGAGCACCACGACTGTGCTCGGGAGGGGACAGGCCCGCGATCGGTGCCCAGCGATCGTCGGGCCGGCGTCCAGATCAGACGCACTATTTCCCCTCCGCCGCCCCGCAAGATCAAGCCGCCACATCTTGCGGGGCGGTTGAGGGGAAAGACGGCCACCGTGCATGCGTGGGTTCGTGCCGTCAGCGTCATGACGTCAGCCGCGTAGGCGCGGGTTGGAGCCGGCCAACCAACGGCCAAACTCAGCCGAGTTCACGACGGCCCTCCCGATTTTTCCCGGGAGCGGAGAATTCCGGCCATGGGGTGTTGGACTTCATAGAGTAAGAAGTCTGACAACACCAGGTTAAAGTCCAACAGGTTTGTTTCAAATCACTAGCTTTCGGAGCACTGCTCCTTCCTCTGGTGAATGAAGAGGTGGGTTCCAGAAACATATATATAGACAAAGTCAAAGATACAATACGATACTTTGAATGCAAGAAACTTAATGTCAGTGTCTATATGCACGATCTTCTTGGAGATCCTCTCCACTTTGAGCCGGCAATTTGCGGTGTCAATGGTAGCCATGATGTGGAGATGCCGTGTTGGATCATTGGCCGGCACATTCAAAGTGTCGTATTGTATCTTTGACTTTGTCTATATATGTGTTTCTGGAACAAACCTCTTCATTCACCTGAGGAAGGAGCAGTGCTCCGAAAGCTAGTGATTGGAAACAAACCTGTTGGACTTTAACCTGGTGCAAGACTTCTTACTGTGCCCACCCCAGTCCAACGCCGCCATCTCCACATCATAAATAGAGGCATTGAGTACAAAAACAAGGAACATAGGAACATAAGAAATAGGAGCAGGAGTAGGCCGTTCAGCCCCTCGGACACTCTCTGCCATTCAACTAGGTTGTGGCTCATCCTCTACCTGAACACCAATTTCCTTCACCATCCCCATATTCCTTGATATATTTTGTTGTGGAAATCATGCTGAACCTTTCTAAAACCCTGGTTAGGCCACAACTCGAGTATTGTGCCCAGTTCTGGTCACCATACTTTAGGAAGGATGTGTGGGTCATTGAGGGGGTGCAGAGGAGATTCACCAGAGTGGTTCCGGGGATGAGGGAGTTTTAGTTTTAAGGTTAGGTTGGAGGAGCTGGGGTTGTTCTCCTTGGAGCAGAGGGGATTATGGGACATTTGATAGAGGTGGACAAGTTAAGGACAGGCTTAGATAAGGTAGACGAGGAAAACATCTTCCCAATTTCTGATGATACAGGATTTGGGCAGCACGGTAGCATTGTGGATAGCACAATCGCTTCACAGCTCCAGGGTCCCAGGTTCGATTCCGGTTTGGGTCACTGTCTGTGCGGAGTCCCCGTGTGTGCGTGGGTTTCCTCCGGGTTCTCTGGTTTCCTCCCACAGTCCAAAGATGTGCAGGTTAGGTGGATTGGCCATGATAAATTGCCCTTAGTGTCCAAAATTGCCCTTAGTGTTAGGTGGGGTTACTGGGATATGGGGATAGGGTGGAGGTGTTGACCTTGGTTAGGGTGCTCTTTCCAAGAGCCGGTGCAGACTCGATGGGCTGAATGGCCTCCTTCTGCACTGTAAATTCTATGATCTTAAGGTTTTGGGAAAGTGAATGTGAGGAAGAGCATTTTAACACAGCGAGTGACAATGATCTGGAACTCACTGTCCCTGAGGGGAGTGGGAGCGGAAACAATCAATAATCCCAAAAGTCAATGGGATCAGCAGGATTCCAGAGTTTGAGCAGACAAGTGGGACTGGACAGAGAGTCAGCATGGACTCAATGGGCTAAATGGCCTCATTCTGTATCATAAATGATTCTATCGTTCTATTTAAAATTTAAAACTCCACTTCAAAAAGCATTTCATTGTCTGTGAGGATCTTTTCGAATGTACTGCCGCAGTGAAAACAAGTATTTCTTTACTTTGTGAACACAGAGATCAGTGTGGCCAGTCCACCTACACTGCACATCTTTTATTTGTGTTTTTATTTGATTAAATAATTAATTTGACTGGTAGTGCATTTTAATTCTCCTTTTCCCAGTAACCCACGCAATAACAGATCAGACTATGAATTGATTGAAAACAAGAATCGGTTGGGCCTATTCTCATGTGTTATATATGTGTATGATCTGGACATGCGGGTAACATGAGCAATTATTGACCGTCACCATTTAGCCTGAGGATATTAAGAATTAACCAGATAGGGGCGGCACGGTGGCGCAGTGGTTAGCACTGCTGCCTCACAGTGCCGAGGACCCGGGTTCGATCCCGGTCCCGGGTCACTGTCCGTGTGGAGTTTGTACAACACAAAGTTGTGTAGGGGCTGGTTTAGCTCACTGGGCTTAATCGCTGGCTTTTAAAGCAGACCAAGCAGGCCAGCAGCACGGTTCGATTCCTGTACCAGCCTCCCTGGACAGGTGCCGGAATGTGGCGACTAGGGGCTTTTCACAGTAACTTCATTGAAGCCTACTCGTGACAATAAGCGATTTTCATTTCAAGTGGATTGGCCATGCTAAATTTATTTAAAAAAAGAGAATCAACCAGATACTGTGAGACTGGAGTCATATTGGAGCAGAGGAACAGGAAAAGGCCATTTACCGCCCCCCCCCCCCCCCCCCCCCCCCCGCCCCCCTCCCAACACCCCCAAGCCTGCTCTGCCATTCTGGCAGGCATTTTACTATTACAATCACTGTTCAATTATCTGAATGCGCAATCAATCATTGAATTTCTCAACAAGAAACCAAACTATTGAAGAATTACAGTAGTAATAATAATAATCCCTTATTGTCACAAGTAGGCTTCAATGAAGTTACTGTGAAAAGCCCCCACAAGGCCTACGTCTCTCAGTTACCTGCTTGGCCAGGTCTCAGGCACAATGCCTGGATCAGGGGCTGGATTCTCCACTTTGTGATGCCGGAAGCGAGAATCATGAGTGGGCGGAGAATCGTGCAAATTGGAAAAAAATCTTCTGTGCCCTGTGCCGATTCCGACACAGTGCCCCAGTCCCATGCTGGGAACGATATCGGATTCCGACGCAGTGCTCCAGTCCCATGCTGGGAACGATATCGGATTCCGACGCAGTGCTCCAGTCCCATGCTGGGAACGATATCGGATTCCGACGCAGTGCCCCAGTCCCATGCTGGGAACGATATCGGATTCCGACGCAGTGCTCCAGTCCCATGCTGGGAACGATATCGGATTCCGACGCAGTGCCCCAGTCCCATGCTGGGAACGATATCGAAGTTTTACCCACTACGCCAGTGGCACTACGCCAGTGGCATTTGAAGGATTTTAATATCATTGACGGCTCGGACACTTCATGCTCTGACCCTCTGCCCCTCCACAATGCTCCGCCCGTCTGTGATGCTCCGCCCCTCCACGATGCTCCGCCCCTCCACAATGCTCCGCCCGTCCGTGATGCTCCGCCCCTTCACGATGCTCCACCCCTCCACAAAGCTCCACCCCTCCACAATGCTCCGCCCTTCCACAATGCTCCGCCCCTCCACAATGCTCCACCCCTCCACAATGCTCCGCCCCTCCACGTGCTCTGTCGCTCCACAATGCTCCGCCCCTCCACAATGCTCCGCCCTTCCTCAATGCTCCGCCCCTCCACTATGCTCCGCCCCTCCACAATGCTCCGCCCCTCCACGTGCTCTGTCGCTCCACAATGCTCCGCCCCTCCACAATGCTCCTCCCCTCCACAATGCTCCGCCCCTCCACAATGCTCCTCCCCTCCACAATGCTCCTTCCCTCCACAATGCTCCGCCCCTCCACAATGCTCCGCCCCTCCACAATGCTCCGCCCCTCCACAATGCTCCGCCCCTCCACAATGCTCCGCCCCTCCACAATGTTCTGCCCCTCCACGATGCTCCACTCCTCCATAATGCTCCGCCCCTCCACAATGCTCCGCCCCTCCACAATGCTCCGCCCCTCCACAATGCTCCGCCCCTCCACAATGATCTGCCGCTCCGCAATGTTCCGTCCCTCCACAATGCTCCGCCCCTCCACAATGCTGCACCCCGCCACAATGCTCCGCCCCTCCACAATGCTCCGCCCCTCCACAATGCTCTGCCGCTCCGCGATGCTCCGCCCCTCCACAATGCTCCACCCCTCCACGATGCTCCGCCCCTCCACAATGCTCTGCCCTTCCACAATGCTCTGCCGCTCCGCGATGTTCCGTCCCTCCACGATGCTCCGTCCCTCTTAGACAGACTTCTCACGAGGGTGAATTAGTGGAAGTAATTCCAAGCAGGGCCGGGGCACCACGGCGGTGGAGGGGGAGCGAGCGGCCAAAGAAAACACCTCAAGAATTGTTGGGGTTGCTGGGGGGTGGCAGCCTGGGCCCGGGGCAGATAGGGGGGAACAATTTGGTGCCAGGTCCATGGACTCAGAGCGTCCCCCTCGGGACCAGGGTGGCTTGGCTCTGACCCCTATTACTGCAGTCTGTCTTTTAAACACTCTCTTTTGGTGACATTTCCTGGTTGCTTACACTGCTGCCGGTGTCCTGCGAATGCTCAGAGCCTCTGGTCTTCTGGGAGCCCACCCAGACCACCCTTCTGGACACCCTCATACCCCAGCAGTTTCGTTCAGGGGATGAGCATGGACAAGCTCAATCAGGGGCACACCAGGTGTTGTCCCTCCTCAGAAGCGCTGTCCCACTGCACAGGAACATAGAACATAGAAAAATACAGCACAGAACAGGCCCTTCGGCCCACGATGTTGTGCCGAACTTTTGTCCTAGATTAAGAACAAATTAATCTACACCCCATCATTCTACCGTAATCCATGTACCTATCCAATAGCCGTTTGAAGGTCCCTAATGTTTCCGACTCAACTACTTCCACAGGCAGTGCATTCCATGCCCCCACTACTCTCTGGGTAAAGCACCTCCCTCTGATATCCCTCCTATATCTTCCACCATACACCTTAAATTTATGCCCCCTTGTAATGGTTTGTTCCACCCAGGTAAAAAGACTGACTGACTACTCTATCTATTCCCCTGATCATCTTATAAACCTCTATTAAGTTGCCCCTCATCCTTCTCCGTTCTAATGAGAAAAGGCCTAGCACCCTCAACCTTTCCTCGTAAGACCTACTCTCCATTCCAGGCAACATCCTGGTAAATCTCCTTTGCACCTTTTCCAAAGCTTCCACATCCTTCCTAAAATAAGGTGACCAGAACTGCACACAGTACTCCAAATGTGGCCTGACCAAGATTTTGTACAGCTGCATCATCACCTCACGGCTCTTAAATTCAATCCCTCTGCTAATGAACGCTAGCACACCATAGGCCTTCTTCACAGCTCTATCCACTTGAGTGGCAACTTTCAAAGATCTATGAACATAGACCCCCATGATCTCTCTGCTCCTCCACATTGACAAGAACCCTACCATTAACCCTGTATTCAGCATTCATATTTGTCCTTCCAAAATGGACAACCTCACACTTGTCAGGGTTAAACTCCAACTGCCACTTCTCAGCCCAGCTCTGCATCCTATCTATGTCTCTTTGAAGCCGACAACAGCCCTCCTCACTATCCAAAACTCCACTAATCTTCGTATCGTCTGCAAATTTACTGACCCACCCTTCAACTCCCTCATCCAAATCATTAATGAAAATCACAAACAGCAGAGGACCCAGAACTGATCCCTGCGATATGCCACTGGTAACTGGGCTCCAGGCTGAATATTTGCCATCCACCACCACTCTCTGTCTTCTATCGGTTAGCCAGTTCATTATCCAACTGGCCAAATTTCCCACTACCCCATACCTCCTTACTTTCTGCATAAGCCTACCATGGGGAACCTTATCACATGACTTACTAAAATACATGTACACTACATCCACTGCTTTACCTTCATCCACATGCTTGGTCACCTCCTCAAAGAATTCAATAAGACTTGTGAGGCAAGACCTACCTCTCACAAATCTGTGATGACTATCCCTAATCAAGCAGTGTCTTTCTAGATGCTCAGAAATCCTATCCCTCAGTACCCTTTCCATTACTTTGCCTACCACCGAAGTAAGACTAACTGGCCTGTAATTCCCAGGGTTATCCCTATTCCCTTTTTTGAACAGGGGTGTGACATTCGCCACTCTCCAATCCCTGTTGACAGTGAGGACGAAACGTTCATTGCCAACGGCTCTGCAATTTCATCTCTTGCTTCCCATAGAATCCTTGGATATATCCCGTCAGGCCCAGGGGACTTGTCTATCCTCAAGTTTTTCAAAATGCCCAACACATCATCCTTCCTCACAAGTATCTCCTCAAGCTTACCAGTCTGTTTCACACTGTCCTCTCCAACAATATGGCCCCTCTCGTTTGTAAATACTGAAGAAAAGTACTCGTTCAAGACCTCTCCTATCTCTTCTGACTCAAAACACAATCTCCCGCTCCTGTCCTTGATCGGACCTACCCTTGCTCTAGTCATTCTCATATTTCTCACATATGTGTAAAAGGCCTTGGGGTTTTCCTTGATTCTACCCGCCAAAGATTTTTCATGCCCTCTCTTAGCTCTCCTAATCCCTTTCGTCAGTTCCCTCCTGGCTGTCTTGTATCCCTCCAGCGCCCTGTCTGAACCTTGTTTCCTCAGCCTTGCATAAGTATTCTTCTTCCTCTTAACAAGGCATTCAACCTCTCTTGTCAACCATGGTTCCCTCACTCGACCATCTCTTCCCTGCCTGACAGGGACATACATATCAAGGACACGTAGTATCTGTTCCTTGAACAAGTTCCACATTTCAATTGTGTCCTTCCCTGACAGCCTATGTTCCCAACTTCTACACTTCAATTCTTGTCTGACAGCATTGTATTTACCCTTCCCCCAATTGTAAACCTTGCCCTGTTGCACGCACCTATCCCTCTCCATTACTAAAGTGAAAGTCACAGAATTGTGGTCACTACCTCCAAAATGCTCCCCCACTAACAAATCTATCACCTGCCCTGGTTCATTACCAAGTACTAAATCCAATATGGCCTCCCCTCTGGTCGGACAATCTACATACTGTGTTAGAAAAGCTTCCTGGACACACTGCACAAACACTACCCCATCCAAACTATTTGATCTAAAGAGTTTCCACTCAATGTTTGGGAAGTTGAAGTCACCCATGGTTTCAGGAAGCAGGGGATCAGCAGAGCTCACCCCAACCAGGTGGACACCTATGCCTTGGCCTTTGGAATCCTCTCTGGTTCTCTGCCCCTTCTCAGAGCTGAGGCCTCACCAGTGACCCCCCACCCCTCTGGATCACCAACTGTCTCCTCCTGGTGAGACTGGCAGCGCTGACTGCCTCTGCCACCATCTTCCAGTCGCTGGTCAGGTCGGCGAATGTCCCTCCACTCCTCACTGGCATGGAGCTGTGGGTCCACCTCGGACTACCAAGCTCAGGGGGCAGGTCTTCTCTGAGCCGTGTTGGCGGCCGCAGCGAGTGGAAGAGCTTCAGCGCAGGAAGGACATCATTTTCAAATGGTGCCCCAATCTCTCAATCCCCCGACCTAACCCCGGGGCACCCCCAACGCTCCAACTCACCTATAAATGGGGCATCGAGCCCTCCCGCACATCACCGTACACGGGCAGTGCATCTCCGGGCACCGATACTGGCACAGGAAAAATGCCAGCCTGGCAGTGCCAAGGTGGCACCAACGGTGTCACCCAGCCCAGAGGCTGACCATGAGGGGCCTCCGATCACCTGGGAGACCCCCAGGGTACCATTCCATCTGGTTGTTTGTGGGGACCAGTACGGAGCGGTGCCTGGCTGGGGTCTCCTCAGCAAGGCCGATAGATGCCAGGTGGCCGATCGATTCAGCATCAACACATGAAGTGGATTCTTAATCTCACTTAGAATGGTGGGACCCAGATCGTGACATCACAGATCTCGTGAGGCACAACAGCTGTCAGGAATATCGGGGGAGGCCTGCACCAATTCCGGTGCCCACAGTCTCCCAAATAGAGAATTCCGACTTCGATCCCCATTCTTTGGGCAATATTGAGCCTCAGAAAGGGGGTGGGGATACCCTAAAAGCTCATTTTTTTAACGATCTTTGATCAAGTTAGGCTAAAAGTGTTGGGATGTTAAATTTAGAGAAATGTAGATTGGGGCGATCTTTTTTTTTTGTTTCATAGAATTTACAGTGCAGAAGGAGGCCATTCAGGCCATCGAGTCTGCACTGGGTCTTGGAAAGAGCAGCCTACCCAAGGTCAACAACTCCACCCCATCCCCATAACCCAGTAACCCCACCCAACACTAAGGGCAATTTTGGACACTAAGGGCAATTTATCATGTCCAATCCACCTAACCTGCACATCTTTGGACTGTGGGAGGAAACCGGAGCACCCGGAGGAAACCCACGCAGACACGGGGAGGATGTGCAGACTCCCCACAGACAGTGACCCAAGCCGGAATCGAACCTGGGACCCTGGAGCTGTGAAGCAATTGTGCTATCCACAATGCTACCGTGCTGCCCCGCCACAATGCTACCGTGCTGCCCCCCCCCCCACAATGCTACCGTGCTGCCCCCCACAATGCTACCGTGCTGCCCCCCCACAATGCTACCGTGCTGCCCCCCACAATGCTACCGTGCTGTCCCCCACAATGCTACCGTGCTGCCCCCCACAATGCTACCGTGCTGCCCCCCACAATGCTACCGTGCTGCCCCAGATGGAGGTTTACAAGGTAATCAAGTGAATAGACTGGGTTCCAGTTTACATTAATTAGCTGTGGGACGATTAGGATCAGGATTTTAAATTGTGTAATGTCAGATCGAGGTTAGATTTCCGGAGGTGGATCCTTTCCCAGACGCTGGTGAACCTCTGAAACAGGCCGACATCTCGTAGATTGGACATTGACTCATTGAATTCGGTCAAGTGGAAGTGGGACCAGCTTCTGGCTGGGCCAGAGATAACTTTGTGAAAGAGGTACTTCAGGGAATTAGTGATCCCACAGTCATGAACTGGACTGGGTTTGCCTCTCGGAGAGAAATCTATCAGGCTGCCTAGTTGGCCTGGGCTTTTTAATTCGTTTTTTCACTTGTCCGTTGTCATTCCTATACATGTACTCCAGTGTTTTAGACATCACTGGAGGAATAAAGTTTAACCTTATCTCCACACAAAGTTTGAGGAAGTGAGTGAGGGCTGTGCATGCAATGTGGAGCTCCCACTCCCACCTGTGCTGTAACTAAGTGGAATACAGCTCGTCAACTGCTTGGGAGCTCTAACATTAACAAGATAACTGCAATCTCTGTGACATCGGAGTTTGTCTGGCTTCCAACCTCATATCAGGCCTGAAGCCCAGTAAATAGCATCTGAAATGAAAATCGCTTATTGTCACGAGTAGGTTGTCAATGAAGTTACTGTGAAAAGCCCCTAGTCGCCACATTCCAGCACCTGTTCGGGGAGGCTCGTAAGGGAATCGAACCGTGCTGCTGGCCTGCTTGGTCTGCTTTAAAAGCCAGCGATTTAGCTCAGTGAGCTAAACCAGCCCCTATCTGAATTCCCAGCATCTGGAGTTCATATTGCAGATTTTGGCAGATTGTGCTATTTATTAGTCTTGGAGAAGATAGTAATTGGCTGATTACGACGTTGTCCTTTAACCTGGAGAGTACAGTTAATCTACAACATAAATTCACTCTAGGCTCTGTTCTCGATATGCTAATTCACACCAAGTCCCGTGCTCAATAACTGACACCGGTCAAGCAACGCATCGATTTTTAAATCCTTTTTTTTGTGTTCAACCTCCTCCACGACCCCTCTCCTGCTTTTGTCCATAACCTCCTCCAGCCCCACAACCCTACGAAGTCTATAACGCATCATCAATTTTAATTGCTCCACTACTGGTGTCTGTGCATTCAGCTGCCATGAGCATACTCTCTGGATTCTCTCGCTAAAGCTGTCCAGCGCTCTCTAAAACCTACCTCTTGACTCAGCTTCTGGTCACCTATCCGAATATCTCTTTATCTGGATCAGTGCCAGCTTTTCTCTGGTAACAGTCCTGTGAAGCACCTCGAGACACTTTTACTACATTAGCGGTGCTATCTAAATATCAGTTGTTGTTGCTTTGATAGATACTGATTATGAAAGTATAATTCAATGATTTTCAATCGTTCTGCTGTCTTTGCTGTGGAGTCAGGGTAACATGGAGGGTCTCTTTGCTGTTCTGTAATGAGAAAGCAGGCTATTTCTTTGTGATCTTTGCTTTGTGAAGTGGTATCTTTAAAACAGGAGCTGGTACCTCCTTGAATCTGTACTTTAGCTGGATGAATACAGAATTGACTGCAGTGACAATTTGGACCTGGATTTCATCAATGAGCCCAGATTTGAAAGTGTGAGATTGTTCAATCTGTCCAAGTTTCTACCAATGTAAGATCTTGCGGTTTCTGCACCTGCCAGATTACTGAGTGGGAACATTCATCCACATCGCAGTTTTATCTATTTCAAATACACCCATTTCCTCTTTTCCCCTCTGAAGTGTCTTTTTGCTGCTCAACATTAATTTTGCCTTTCCTCGGGATGATGAACACCATGTTGGTAATTTTACAGAACATGACAGGCTGTGAACCAGCGCTGATAGACAAGCCACCTGTTTCTATGGAAACCGTGAGCAAACCAGCAAGGAACACATATTTTTGAGCAACCCAGTTCAGACCACAACAGGAAGTGGGAATGCGTTTACTGTACAAGGAAATCACTCCAAGATATGCTCCCAACAGCTTGATTGTAAGAGCAGCATCTTCATCAGTTTATTACAGGCTTGTCACTTCTATTTGTAGATTCTGTTGAATGCTTGTGCAGCCTTAATATTGATGAACGGGTTCATCAAAGACACAAGCTGTCAAAAGCCAATTACATCATTGACACAAACCAGAACAACTTGCATTTCTACTGCATTTTGAAGGTAGAAAAGCACTGGAACAGGAGGAGTCCATTCAGTCTTACTCACCATTCACAACTAATCTATACCTCAGCTCTATTTTCCTGCCTTTGTTCCATACCTTACTCAACAAAAATCCTGTCTATTTCTGTCTTGAAAGCACCTATTGCCCCCCAGCACCCAGAGCCTTTATGGGAGAGAGTTCCAGATTTCTATTCCCTTTCTGCAGATGAGTTACTTCCCACGGCAAGTAACTCACCTCCTGAGTCCCCAAAGCCTGCCCACCATCTGCAAGGCACAAGTCAGGAGTGTAATGGAATACTCTCCACTTGCCTGGATGAGTGCAGCTCCAACAACACTCAAGAAGTTCAACACCATCCAGGACAAAACAGCCCCGCTTGATTGCACCCCCTCCACAAACATTCAAACCCTCCACCACCCATGAAAAGTGGCAGCCCTGTGTACCATCTACAAGATGCACTGCAGTACCTCACCAAGGTTCCTTAGACAATACCTTCCAAATCCACAACCACTACCATCTAGAAGGACAAGGGCAGCAGATACCTGGGAACCCCACCACCTGGAGGTTTCCCTCCAAGTCACTCACCACCCTGACTGGGAAATATATCGCCGTTCCTTCACTGTCGCTGGGGCAAAATCTTGGAATTCCCTCCCTAACAGCACAGTGGGTGTACCTACACCTCAAGAACTGTAACGGTTCAAGAAGGCAGCTCACCACCACCTTCTGAATGGCAACTGGAAATGGGCAATAAATGCTGGTCTAGCCAGCGACACCCATATCCTGTAAATCAATTTTTAAAATATTTCTGATTTCAGTTCCAAATGCTTCTACATCGTTTTATTATGTTTCTTTGTTCTGGATTTCCTCACTAAAGATAATTGTTTACCGCATCCATTCTTCCAAATACTTTTAAATTTCAGAGAACTTGATGTGATAATCTCCCAACCTGCTAAACTCAAGGGAATATAAGCCAGGTTTATGCAGCCTGCTCTCATAATTTAAACCTTTATACACTGATATAATTCTGTGACACTGCACTGTACCCTTCCCAAGGCCAAAGGATGTTTGTGATGATTGGAGGTCAATCATCTCAGTCCCAGGATATCACTGCAGGAGTTCCTCAGGATAGTGTCCGAGGCCCAACCATCTACAGCTGCTTCATCAATGACCTTCCTTCCATCATGAGGTCAGACGTGGGGATGTTTGCGGATGTCTGCACAATGTTCAGCACCATTCGTGACTCCTCAGATAATGAAGCAGTCCATGTCCAAATGCAGCAAGACCTGGACAATATCCAGGCTCGGGCTGACAAATGGCAAGTTACATTCGTGTCACACAAGTGCCAGGCAATGACCATCTCCAACAAGAGAGAATCTATCATCCCTTGACATGCAATGGCATTACCATCACTGAACCCCCCACAATCAACATCCTGGGGGTTAACGTTGGCCAGAAACTGAACTGGACTAGTCACATTAATACTGTGGCTACCAGGGCAGGTCAGAGGCTAGGAATCTTGTGGAGAGTATCTCAGCTCCTTACTCTCCACAACCTACTAATCACAAGTCAGGAGTGTAATAGAATTCCCTCCACTTGCCTGGATGAGTGCAGCTCCAACAACACTGAAGGAGCTCGACACCATCCAGGACAAAGCAGCCCCGCTTGAGTGGTAGCCCATCCACCACTTTAAACATACACTGCCTCTGCCAACAATGCCTCATGGCTGCAGTGTGTCGACCTTTGAGAGCATCTCCCAATCCTGTCACCTCTATCACTTTGAAGAACAAGTTTCTATTAAGTTTTATATAAGATATGCACTTCCTGTTTAGTTTATGCTTCTCTGTCACTGCTTCTGAGTAATGCTTTCACACTATTTATCATACAAAGCTTGGACATAAAAAATTGTATCAAAATATATATCATGGACAAATCTTACACACAACTTGCTAGTTTTAGGCCACATATGGCACCCTTCTTTTCCTGTGCTCCTCCTCCCAACTTCACACCTCCTCTTTGCGCTCAAACCTCAAGTCTGTTAATCAACTCGCAGGAGACACATCCCTCTCCTCATGTTTCATATGCTTGTTAGCGGTTACCAAGCTCTCAGCCTAAGACTTCATCCTCAGGTTTCCCCATATCGCAATCTGCAACCTGGACTACATTATTTCATGATCTCTGACCCAAACTCCTTTCACCCCTGACCCCCTACATCACATCAGCTCTTCCTATCCTCCTTCTACATCCCACAGCTCTCCTGCTCCTTTAGAATGTCTCACAAAGTGACCACTTTTCATGCTGAAACCTTCAACAAGGTTAATAGTTTCATAATTATTAAACAAAACAAACATATGGTATTAATGTTTTAGATTGCATAGTGAGGAAAACATCTTTCTTTACCTCAGTATTGTCAAAACCTTTGATCTTACATTTTATATCACGATGGTTGGTATAACACAATCTTTGAGGGAAAGCATGCTATATTAAAAAAAGACTTGCATTTATGGAGTGCCTTTCATGATTTCAGGATGTTCCAAAGCATTTGACAACCAATTAATTATAGGGTGGGAAACAAAGCAACCAGCTTACTCACTGCAGAACCCCATATAGTAGCAGCTTGATGAATGACCGGTCATTTCTTTTATCACTTGTGTCCCGTGTTGCTATTCCTGAGGCAAAAGTTGTTTTCCAATTGCTTACCAATGTTTAACCTGACAGAATGATACCGCACATAAAGAGACTGGGCTGTGCTGGCTAAAATCAAAATCAAATTTTCAAATTGTCACATGTGATGTGAGCTCACATTCTCTGGAATGTTAGTCCAGAATTATCGCCATCCCATCACTGTACCAGTGTGTCAGCCTCTTGCCATTGTGTACCAGCACCCATATGGTTCTACCCGTGCTTCCAAACCCGCCTCTCATCATCCTGTCCATGGCCCTCTGTCCTGCCGTCAATGGTGAATAATGTTGTCATCTTTTTAAACAATTGCCTAACTTTTATCTTTCAAAATTGATCTAACATTTAATTTATTATTTATTGGCACCTCTGTGTTTAGTTGATTCATTCTCTGAAAAGTCTGCAATTTTCTTAATTTACTAATGCTGCTTAAATTCCCAAGGTCCAATTTATTGAATTAACTTGGGGTGAGCCCGTTTCCTCAGCTTCTCAGCTGTTAACTGTCCTCACAACAAAGGCTGTTATATTGTGAATTAATTTGGTTGAAGAATCCTATCAAATGGAAAGTTGCATTCAGTTTCTTGCACTTTCTTTAAATACATCCCAGCTCATTTCCATTTAGATGCCCCTCTGTTGTCCTTTTCCCCTACTTGCTGCTCATATATTTTGGGGGTCCTCATGGCTCAAAATACCTTCAATATTTATTTCTGTCCTCCACTAGTAGTCTTTTTCTCTCGCTTCTTTCTCTCTTTTCCTCTCTCCATACCTCTTACGCTGTCCATGTCCTTTGTGCGTTCCCTTTCTGTATGCTCCCCCACAACAGCACCCAATAGGAGGCTCTTATTCCCAATCCTGTTTCCATAACCTCTTGTTACCATCCTTCTCTCCACTTACATTTATTTCAAATATCTCCTCAATATTATTCTGCACTCACCCAACCCTTCCATTGCTCTATTTAGTGATATCCACCATCTCCACAGTATCCACAGTCTATCTCCAGTCTGTCCCATTATCCCAACTACCTATTAAACGTGAACTCAGTGAGCATACAAAACAATGTCAGCTCGGTTCAGTCAGTCCAAAAATTTTGAGTTGAGTTCCAGTGCATAGGCGCATAGATATTGTAGATTAACCCTTCATGGGTGGCCTGGGGGGGGGGGGGGGGGGGGGGGGGGGGGGGGGGGAGAGCTGCTTTGACATAAGTAGTGCCTTTGCATCCATGAAGGGGCTGGTTAAGCTCACTGTACTAAATCGCTGGCTTTTAAAGCAGACCAAGCAGGCCAGCAGCACGGTTCGATTCCCGTACCAGCCTACCCGGACAGGCGCCGGAATGTGGCGACTAGGGGCTTTTCACAGTAACTTCATTGAAGCCTACTCGTGACAATAAGCGATTTTCTTTTCATTTTCAAGGCCCCACCTTCTCAACCTCATCCCTCGCCTGAGGGGTGGCGATCCTCAGGTTAAATCACCACCAGTCAGCTCTCCCCCTCAAAGGGGAAAGCAGCCAATGGTCATCTTGGACTGTGGCCACTTCACTTGTCTTTGCATGAGGCCTTGTTTGCCCGCTCACTTCTTTGTTGAAAAGCAGCAGGGGCTTGCTGGCATCCAAGTCAACCTACATCACTGAATGGATTCAGCATTTATCTCCATTTTGCTGTTTGGTGGACTTGCTGTGCACATCTGGTCATGGCTTTGCCAACTAAACAATGGTTTCTACTGTAAAGCATTTTGGGATATCTGAGAATTTGGAAAATAGATTGAGTCCTTGGCAAAACCTGGCGTTAGTACTCGCAAAATGCGAGGCAGATCCAGCCATGACATAACTGAATACCAGACAGGCTCGAGTGGCTGGATGACCTACTATTGATTCTGTTTTTAGATTTCTACTTTGTCAACTTGCTATTTAAAGTGAAAGTGACTATGGAGCTGTTGGGTTGTTGTAACTGTTCCTTGGGTTGATCACTAATGCCCTGAGGAAAGGAAATCAAATTCACAGCGCACAAAGGACAGGTCAGCTCCTGAAAAAACATGGAGGATAGAGAAATCCATTGTCACCATGTACACTAACATGCTAATTCGACCATCTGAAATGGTTGAATGCTTCTGCTCACCTTTTCCAGACCCCCATGGCCAAGTCCCTCTGCAGCCTCCTTGTGACCAATGAGCTGATGTGTGTCCTCTGCTTCTCCAAGCTCTGGTCATTTCTGAATGTAACCCCACACATTTCAAACTTGCCGATTGAGCTTTCTGACCAGACTTTTTTTCCCTGAACTCTCCCCCCCCCCCCCCCCCCCCCGCACTGCCCCCTTTCCTCTATCAGCTTCCTGAAAACATCCTTCTCTGACAATTGTTTCAATCACCTTCCTCATTGTAACTTTCATTTATGTAGCAAAAAACCTTGAAATAATTATTAGAGTTACATCTATCAGAACACATGGTTCGAACAAGGCTTTGTTTCGGCTTCGCTCAGCAAGATGTGTTAGATCAAACACTGGCGTCTGTCATTTTGATGTCTGAGTCCAGCAGGAACTCTTCACTCCAGAGGAGAAGAATAACTTCAGTGAAAGTATAAACCGTCACTATAGTCCAGTTTTTGGACGAGATGGTAAACCATCTTCTCTCTCTAGAGCAAGTAAAAGGCCCCACTATTGTTAGAAGAGCAGGCGAGTTCTCCCCGTGTCCTGGACAATAATTATCCCTGAACAGGCATCAGTAAAAGATCATCTGATTCTTTATTTCATTCCAGTTTATGGCATCTGTGCAAATTGACTGCTGTGTTTCCTGCACTACAACAATGATCACACTCTTCATCGGCTGTAAAATACTTTAGGACATGTCAAAATCTTGAAAGGCGCTATATAAATCCAAGTCTGCCTGTCTTTCCATAAATATACATGTTTTCTTCACTGAAGACAGAATAAGGATGCTTGCTGCAATTCTTTTACGATCTCTGAAGAGATGCTTCCAGAAGGTTGTACTGTGTGGAAAATTAACACGTTACAAATATTCAAATGGAGTCAGTTTAATGCATTCTACTTCCAAATATGACATGTTGCAAATTGTGTTGCGGTTCATTGTCTTCCTGTTTTGTCCCAGTTTGTGCCTCTCTTCTTGAAAATTCCGGTTTTCTTTGTCGAAAGGGTATGGGGATAAACATTTGGGAAATCAAACATTTCAAGAGTGGGTTGTTCAGAGCCGCCATTTGTTCATTTTCTCCGAAGCTGAATTTGGCCTGTTCAGTATTAATGGTTAATTTTTTTTTTCAATGATTGCTGACTGTGTCCTTCAGACACGTTAGCCTGAAGACTGATGTGAGATCGAAAATAAACTAGATTTAAGAAAACCTTTTGCAGGGATTTGTCAAAAGTAAGGTGTGCTGAAATGAGGATTTTTGCAATGCCGTGTATTGAATTTTTGGTAAATACTATTCCTAGGATTAGTCCCAGGCCCGTAAAGAAGATGGAGGAATTCTTGTTAGGATAACAGTGCAACATCTTTCCAACAACCTGAGTTAGCAATTCTCCTTCTGAATTGTGTCAAAACAGCAGAGAGGTTAATTTGCACAGATAGTTGGTGCTTTGGGCCGTGTTCAATTACTGTGCATTTGTTGTAGTTTAATACATGACACAGAAACCCTTCATATCGAAATCTGAAATGTTCATTATCTTGGCAAAAGTGAGGAGAAAAATTAAATGTTTAAAACATATTGGAAAACACAAACCTTATTTTTTTTTTAAAGTCAGTTCGACTCGAATAATGTTGTTAGAGCTTCAACCAAATTATCTTAATTTTTCCTGAACTTTTAGATATGCTGTTTCCATAGTGACCGCTCCCCTGATCCAGCTGTTTAAAGCTCTGTCCTGTTCACTGAGCAGAGTCGAATGCACTAAATCCTGAAAAGTTGAGGAGTCCCCAAAGTGGCAGAACAATCTCTCGTCTCAGAATTAGTCTGAAACCAGCGCTGTGTCGATTGGTTCTCCAGATGGCAGAGTGGACCACCCTGCTGAGAAACAGCCATTCCACTCCCTACCACCCACCCCAACACACACCGACATATAACAGGGCACGCCTCCCCCCCCCCCCCCGACCCAGCTCTGCCCTCCCTCCCTATCCGCAGGCAGCGCTGGCAGCTTTTTCCTCTTCCCCAGAGGAAGATTAAATATCACATCATTTCCAGCATTTGGAACTGAATCCGAGATTGGAAATCAAATGAAGCTGTTTGACAGCCAGATAGTGAGGGGGGGTGGGGGGGGTGGGGGGGTGGGGGAGGCTCCTCGCTGGTGAATGGTCAGCCTGAAGGTGACAGTGGCATGGGAAATTCTGGAGAGCTGGGCTGCTCCCCACATTCTGTGTAACTCTGGGAGGCAGGAAGCAGTAGCAGAGGCGGACCAGCAGAGGGTGCTGTCATTCAGCACACTGCTCTGGTTTAAATGGATCAACACTGAGAGCAGAGGGTGGGGGGATTCAGCCTGGGGGGGGGATTCAGCCTGGGGGGGGGGGGGGGGGTCAGACCCGGGGGGGGGGAGTCAGACTGTTGGGGGGGGGGAGTCAGACTGGGGGGGGGGGAGTCAGATTGGGGGGGGGGAGTCAGACTGGGGGGGGGGGGGAGTCAGACTGGGAGTGATTCAGACTGGGGGGGGGATTCAGACTGGGGGGGGATTCAGACTGGGGGGGGATTCAGACTGGGGGGGGATTCAGACTGGGGGGGGAGAGTCAGACTGGGGGGGGAGTCAGACTGGGGGGGGATTCAGACTGGGGGGGGGAGTCAGATTGGGGGGGGAATCAGACTGGGGGGGAGTCAGACTGGGGGGGGGATTCAGACTGGGGGGGGGAGTCAGATTGGGGGGGAGTCAGACTGGGGGGGAGTCAGACTGGGGGGGGGAGTCAGATTGGGGGGGAGTCAGATTGGGGGGGGAGTCAGACTGGGGGGGGAGTCAGACTGGGGGGGGAGTCAGACTGGGGGGGGAGTCAGACTGGGGGGGGGGGTCAGACTGGGGGGGGGGTCAGACTGGGGGGGGGAGTCAGACTGGGGGGGGGGGTCAGACTGGGGGGGGGGGGATTCAGACTGGGGGGGGGGATTCAGACTGGGAGTGAATCAGACTGAAGGGGGAGTCAGACTGGAGGGAGGGGGGGGGGGAGCAGAGTCACGTCCAGGTCAGACTGGGTAAGGGCAACAGCTTCCAGTCCCCGAAGGGCATTAACAATAATAACAATCTTTATTAGTGTCACAAGTAGGCTTACATTAACACTGCAGTGAAATGAAATATGAAAATCGCTTATTGTCACAAGTAGGCTTCAAATTAAGTTACTGTGAAAAGCCCCTAGTCGCCACATTCCGGCGTCTGTTCGGGGAGGCTGGTACGGGAATTGAACCCGCGCTGCTGGCCTTGTTCTGCTTTACAAGCCAGCTGTTTAGCCCACTGTGCTAAACCAGCCCCAATGAAGTTACTGTAAAAAGCCCCTAGTCACCACACTCCGGCGCCTGTTCGGGTACACAGAGGAGAATTCAGAATGTCCAATTCACCTAACAAGCACGTCTTTCGGGACTTGTGGGATTAAACCGGAACACGCGAAGGAAACCCACCCAGACACAGGGAGAACGTGCAGACTCTGCACAGACAGTGACCCAAGCCAGGAATCGAACCCGGGTCCCTGGCACTGTGAAGTGACAGTGCTAACCACTGTGCTATTGTGCCGCCCAGAATGAGCTAGTTGGAATTTTATAGCTGCAGAATATGATGCCCGTGAACAGCGAGTCCTCGAAAGGGCAGAGGGCTAAAGTATAAATAAGTCCAACATTTCCTGTAACAATTTCTCTTGTATCTTTCACACCTCAGTGACCAGCCATGTGTTATTCATTATTTTCTACTCCTTTAATAGTCTGTATTTGCAAACAGTTGCACTGAAAATTGCAATGACCACAGCAATTAACGACGTTGCTCCAGAAAGAGACAGTCAGCTTCTTACTGTTATTTTTATGCAATCGTTTTGATTTCTCTTCCCTGTCGAGGGTTTGACTTGGCCCCGTCACTTTGATGTTGGGCCCCTGTCTCTCAGTCCTCGCTCACTCAGACATGACACTGACTCCCTACTCCAGCTACATTGGACAAAACATTAAGAACGGGATCAATTTGTTATGGGCCAGGGTTTAGAGAACCCCAAAGTGTATCATGGAGTTCACCTGACCCACAACTTTTAATAGATTGTGGTATGGGGAGCACATGGCCCACTCTACAGGTGTGGTACAGCAGAAATGGAAAAATATTTTTTAAAGCAAAACAATGTTTATTCTATGAACTCAAGTTAACCTTTTTAAAACACAGTGAACATCTTAGCAACCATTAATTCAAATACAACCCCCAAATAATACAACACTAAGTAATCCTTAATAACTTCCCAAACAACATCCAGAAGACAAAAGAACACCTTTTAACAGAAGCACATCACTACTGAAATCAGTTATCACTCTGACTTCACCAAATGATCACAGAGCCAGGGACCCGGGTTCGATTCCCGGCTTGGGTCACTGTCTGTGCAGAGTCTGCACGTGCTCCCTGTGTGTGCGTGGGTTTCCTCCGGGTGCTCCGGTTTCCTCCCACAAGTCCTGATAGACGTGCTTTTGGATGATTTGGATATTCTGAATTCTCCCTGTGTCCCTGTCTTTTCATGGCAGAGAGATCAACAGTACACTTGCTTTGTCTGGCTTCAGCTCCAACACTGAAAACAAAACTAAAACGCACCCTACAGCAAACAGCCTAAAACAAAAGTTAAAAGCTGACAGACAGTCCAGCTCCACCCACTCTGACATCACTGCAGTAATAAACATCCATTTCTTAAAGGTACTCTCACATGACAAGAGAAATCCCCCAAAAAATGTGACAGGAGAGGGGCGAAAGGCAACATCGCAACAGCCAAGAAAGTAAGAATGAAAGCAAAGGGCAGGAGTAAAACAAACCGCACACACAGACATTTCAGAATAAATGTGGAAATTAAAAAAGAGAGTTATTAAAAGCTAAAACAAGAAGGTTAAAGGGAGGAGTAAAAGTCTTTGAGCAAGAACAGAGGCAGTAGACTCATTGGCACGATAGGTCTGATTCAGTGCTGTGGATTCAACATAAAATGTGTCAGGCGGAGTCTACAATAACCTGCATTTATACAGCAATTCTAGAGCATAATTTCTCTCGGTGGAGAATGTACAGGGCTCTGTAACAGAAGGCTACATGCCCTGGAGAAAAGCACCAGCATAGACTTGATGGGCTGATTGAGCTAATTCTGTGATTGCACAGTTAGCGATTTCAAGATCACCAAAGCAGACAAGTGCTCAGTAACTATTCATCTATATTACATTGTGTTCATGCTTACAAACTCCCACTACAAACAGACACTAGATATTAAGCACGCGAAAGAGTCTATATCTTACAGCAGCTATTAATGATACACAGAAAAGGCTGCACCAAAATCTCATCATAAAATAAATGTTAATAACCGTCAAATAAACATCAGCTAACAAATAGCAGGCCAGTAAATCTAGAGATAAAAAAATAATCTGACCAGACATGAAAATGTGACAGTTAGCGACTGAGAAACTAACACCAAAACCTGTATAAAGATTTCCATTTTTCAACGAATAACAATCTTAAAAATAAAATAGAGAATCAAATATAAAAATTTAAAAAGATTGAAAGGGGGCAGCACGGTGATGCAGTGGTTGGCACTTCTGACCCAGGTTCGGCCCCAGCCCTGGGTCACTGTCCGTGTGGAGTTTGTACATTCTCCCCGTGTCTGCGTGGGTTTCGCCCCCACAACCCAAAGATGTGCAGGGTAGGTGGATTGGCCATGCTAAATTGGGTACTTTGAACTTATTTTTTAAAATTTGAAAAGATCACACATGATTTCTTGTTCTCAGGCTTAAGGCTGGAGATGAGTGACTCTAATATTACACCAGTGATTGGTGTTTCTCATGTTAAACCCACCTTTGCTCTTTTAACAGCTTCCTTTAAAAACAGTAAGATCAGCAGGAGCAATTACCACTCTGCTTTTCTTCTTAAATTTAGAGTACCCAATTCATTTTTTCCAATTAAGGGGCCTGGCCAAACCACTTACCCTGCACATCTTTGGGTTGTGGGGGTGAAACCCACGCAGACACGGGGAGAATGTGCAAACTCCACACGGACAGTGACCCAGAGCCGGGATCGAACCAGGGACCTCGGTGCCGTGAGGCAGCAGGGCTAACCCACTGTGCCACTGTGCTGCCCCTTGCCCTGCTTCTTTTGGCAGCCCCACAAACTCCACCAGCTGTGCGGGCAACGGTAGCAAGATTACAAGAATAACATTACCCCAATCCACAAACTATTCAGACTTGGAAATATATCGGCCGTTCCTTCACTGTCGCTGGGTCAAAATCCTGGAACTCCCTCTCTAACAGCACAGTGGGTGTACATACACTACATGGACCGCAGCGGTTCAACAATAATAATCTTTATTATTGCCACAAGTAGGCTTACATTAACACTGCAATGAAGTTACTGAGAAAATCCCCTAGTCGCCACATTCCGGCGACTGCTCGGGTACACAGAGGGAGAATTTAGAATATCCAAATCATCCAAAAGCACGTCTATCAGGACTTGTGGGAGGAAACCGGAGCATCCGGCGGAATTCCACGCAGACACAGGGAGAACATGCAGACTCCGCACGGACAGTGACCCAAGCCGGGAATCGAACCCGGGTCCCTTGCGCTGTGAAGCAACAGTGCTAGCAACTGTGCTAACATGCCGCCCATGTTTTGCCAAGTCACTTCTGAGAAACGACACCAACTTGCATTTATTTTGAACGTTTAATTGTGGTAAAACATTCCAAGTCAACCACTGTGGTGTGGGACTGGAGTCACGTATAGCCAAACACCATCCTCACGTCCACACCACCCTCACACCACCCCTGCACCCCGGCTCCACTACCACCCCTATACACCCTCCCAAACCTCCCCCTTTCAACTCCCCAACATCCCCCCCCCTTCCCCCCTACCCAACTTACCCCCCACCCCCCGCCAACCACACCCAGCTATAGTCGCAGAGCCAGGGACTATGTGAGGGGATGTCGCCGAGCATCCGGCATCTGCAGGTGCAGGTGGAGGGCTCCAACCGTGTGCAGGAGCAGGAGGCCATGCGTGCCACCCAGGTCAACACTGCATGGGTAGCGTCCACGGTGGAGGCCTTTGGGGGGGGGGGGGGCGTGGGTTTTGGCCATAGATCAGCATATCCAAGGCCTGGGGCAATTTGTGCAGGTGGTGGCCAAGGCCCAGGACAGGGTTGCCGCCTCACAGGCAACCATGTGCCAGATCCACCTGGACGTTGCTGCGTCACTCCTGAGCATGGCCCAGTCACAGCGGGCCATGGCTGAAAGCGTCGGCAGCATTGTGCAAGCGCTGGCCGGCGGGGTGCAGATACAGAGGGAGGTGGTGTAGTCACTGGCTGATGTGGCACAGTTGTAATGTGATGTGGTGCAGTACCAGACGGAGATGGTATACATATCTGTACATAGGTTTTCACATTAAACACCTGTGCACAATGTTACAACCTGCCTAGTTGTTCTGTCTGATGGGTTTGAGGGGTGGGCTGGGGTGTGCTGGCTGCGGAAGCAGCATGGGGGCGGGGGTTTGCGGGGGAGGGATCTGCAGTTCAGCCAACGCTCAACGCTCTGATGTCCTATCCTGGGCAGAGTGGCCTAATTCTGCTCCTATGTCTTATGGTCTTATCAATCCCATCAATTTCCCCAACCCCATTTCTCCAGTAATATCCTTCTCCTTCGGTTCCACCCTTTCACAAAACCTTGCATTCCCAACATTTCTGGTATCTGATTTGTGTCCTGGTTTGTGAAGACAGAAGTAAAGTATGTGTTTAGTTCCTCAGCCATTACTTTGCTCCCTATTTCCATGCTTCTAACTGTAAGGGACCTACATTTGTCTTCACCAGGCTTTTTCTCTTCACATATCTATAGAAACATTTACATTCAGGGCGGCACGGCGGCAGAGTGGTTAGCACTGCTGCCACACGCCGGTGAGGACCCAGGTTTGGTCCTGGCCCCGGGACACTATCCGTGTGGAGTTTGCACATTCTCCCATGTCTGTGTGGGTCTCACCCCCACAACCAAAAAAGATGTGCAGGGTGGATGAATTGGCCGTGCTAAATTGCCCCTTAATTGGAAAAAATAAATTGGGTACTTTAATTTTCCCTTCTTAATTAATCCCTTGGTCCTTCTTTGGTGAATTCTAAACTGCTCACAATCCTTAGACCTGTTGTTTTTCTTGCCCAATTTGTGTGCTTCTACCTTGGATTGAATACTATCTCTAATTTCCCTTGTAAGCCATGGATTGGCCACCTTCCCCATTTTACTTTTGTGCCAGACAGGAATTGCTGCAGTTCCTCCATGTGCTCCTTGAATGTTTGCCATTGTCAATCCACTGTCATCCCTTTAAGTAATGTTCCCCAATCGATCGACGCCAACACGCTTCGTATCATCGTAGTTACCTGTATTAAGAGTCAGGACCCTGGTCTCAGAATCTACTACTTCACTCCATCTTGATGGACCATTCTATCATATTATGGACGCTCATCCCCAAGGGATCTCGCGCAACTAGATTGCCAACGATTCAGCTCTCATTACACAATACCCAGTCTAGGACAGTCTGTTCAGCCATTGGTCCCTCAACGTATTGGTCCAAAAAACCATCCCGTATACCCTCCAGGAATTCCTCCTCTATGGTTTTGTGGCTAATTTGATTTACTCAAAAGCTCTGTGCATATTAAATTCACCCAAAAGAGTGGCATGTTGGCACAGTGGTTAGTACTGTTGCTTCACAGCGCCAGGGGCCCAGGTTCGATTCCCGGCTTGGGTCACTGTCTGTGCGAAGTCTACACGTTGTCCCCGTGTCTGCGTGGGTTTCTTCCGGGTGCTCCGGTTTCCTCCTACAGTCCAATGATGTGCAGGTTAGCTGGATTGGCCATGCTAAATTGCCCTCAGGGTCCAAAAAAACAATGTTGGGTGAGGTTTCGGGGATAGGGTGGAGGTGTCGGCTTAAGTAGGCTGCTTGAAACACATGCTGTTAGGTGAATTGGACATTCTAAATTCCCCTCAGTATACCTGAACAGGCACCAGAATGTGGCGACTAGGGGATTTTCACAATAACTTCATTGCAGTGAAGTTAGGGCTGGAGCATCCCTACCCGATGATCTGAACACATTCTATGCCCGCTTTGAGCAGTCAGCCAATGCATCAATGCATCATTGATGCAGACGGGAGTGTGTGTTGTAATACGCTTCCTGAAGTTGATGATCAGTTCCTTGGTCTTTCCGACATTTAGAGAGCGGTTATTTTCGGTGCACCATGTAACCAAGTGATTTATCTCCCTCCTGTAGTCTGATTCGTCGTTGTTAGAGATACGGCCACCTGCTCCAACAGCCCTGGACACACCCGTACCCACTATTACAGCCTCAGAGGTAGGAGCTGCCTTCTTGAAAGTGAATCCACGGAAAGCGACGGGCCCCGAGAGTCCCTGGGCGAGCACTCGGAGCCTGTGCAGACCAGCTGCCGAGTGTATTCACAGATATCTTCACCACCTCACTCCTCCGCTCTGAAGTCCCTATCTCTTTCAAGAAGACCACCATAATACCAGCACCAAAGAGCCTATCTCAACGACTACCAACCCATGGTCCTGACGTCTGTTATCATGAAATGCTTCAAGCGGCTAGTCATGAGATGGATCACTGCCAGCCTCCCAGACGGAATTGATCCACTACAGTTCGCCTATCACCGCAACCGGTCCACAGCAGGCACTATCTCACTGGCTCTGCAATCAACACTCGAACATCTCAACAACAAGGACACAAATGTAAGACTGCTGTTCACAGACTACAGCTCCGCCTTCAACACCATTATCCCAACAAGATTAATAACCAAACTCCGCAATCTTGGACTCCCTGGATCCTCGACTTCCTCACCAACAGACCGCAATCTGTCAGGATCGGCAACAGCACCTCCTCCACAATAGTCCTCAACACCAGGGCCCCGCAAGGATGTGTACTCAGTCTTCTACTGTACTCCCTATACACACATGACTGTGTGGTAAGCTTTAACTCCAACTCAATCTACAAGTTTGCGGATGATACGACTGTGGTGGGCCGTATCTCTAACAACGACGAATCAGACTACAGGAGGGAGATAAATCACTTGGTTACATGGTGCACCGAAAATAACCGCTCTCTAAATGTCGGAAAGACCAAGGAACTGATCATCAACTTCAGGAAGCGTATTACAACACACACTCCCGTCTGCATCAATGGCTCCGAAGTGGAGATGGTCGATAGCTTTAAGTTCCTGGGGTTCACCATCACCAACAGTCTGTCCTGGTCCACTCACGTTGATGCAACAGTCAAGAAAGCCCAACAACGTCTCTGCTTCCTACGGAAGCTAAAGAAATTCGGCATGTCTGCATCGACTCTCACAAACCTCTACAGATGTGCGATAGAGAGCATCCTATCCGGCTGCATCACAGCCTGGTATGGCAACTGCTCGGTCCAAGATCACAAGAAACTGCAGAGTGTGGTGAACTCAGCCCAACACATCACACAAGCTTGCCACCCCCACATTGATTCTGTCTACACCTCCCGCTGCCTCAGGAAGGCAGACAGCATTATCAGAGACCCCTCCCACCCAGGCATTGCCTTATTCCAGACCCTTCCATCAGGCAGAAGGTACAGAAGTGTGAAGACCCGCCCATCCAGACATAGGAACAGCTTCTTCCCCACAGCTACAAGACTCCTCAACGACTCACCCTCGGACTGATCTGTTCCCTGTAGGAACACTATTCACGATGCCCTATGCTGCTCTAGCTCATGTATTTCCTTTGTTTGGTCCCTTGTTCCGCACTGTAACCAGTCACGGTTTGTCGATGTATCATTTGTCAATGTTCTCTGTTGATTATTCTTTTGTCTACTATGTACGTACTGTGTACGGCTGCAGAAAAATACTTTTCACTGTACTTCAGTACATGTGACAATAAATCAAATCAAATGAAATCAAATCAGTGTTAATGTACGCCTACTTGTGATACTAATAAAGATAATTATTATTAGATGCTCCTTTATCACATGCGTCTCTAATTTCCTGTTTAATGCCACTCCCAACATCACCACTGCACTTTGGGGGTCTATATACAACGGGCACTAATGTCTTTTGTCCCTTGGTGCTTCTCAGCTCTACCCATACAAATTCCACACTGTCCGAGTAATATCCTTCCTCACTGTTGCGTTAATTTCCTCTGTAACCAGCAATGCCTCTCCACCATCTTTACATTTTACCCTGTCCTTCCTATATACTGAATAACCCTGGATGTTCAGTTCCCATCCCTGGTCACCCTGCAGTCACGTCTCCATAATCCTGATTATATCATACATGTTTGCATCAATTTGCATGATTAGTTCATCTGCTTTATAGCAAATGCTCCGCGCGTTAAGGCACAGCTTGTCTTTTTTTTTCTCTTTTTAAAAATAAATTTAGAGTACCCAATTATTATTTTTTCCAATTAAGGGGCAATTGAGTGTGGCCGATCCTCCTAAATTGCACAGCTTTGGGCTGTGTGGGGAGAATGTGCAAACTCCACACATACAGTGGCCCTGGGCTGGGATCGAACCCGGGTCTTCAGCTAAGCTTGTCTTTTTAACATTACTAGTCCCGCTTCCAATATTTTTCACTGTAGCCCTGTTTGAATCTAGCCCTTTGTTTCTCTGCCGATCAGTTTCCTTGTTCCCCTTTATGTCTTTTGTTCTTGCCTGTGGTTCTTCCTCCTCTGACTCCTTGCATAGGTTCCCATCCCCCTGCCATTTTAGTTTAAACCCTCCCCAATCACACTGATTCATCGAATCAGAGACTTCCTGCAGTGCGGAATGAGGCCATTCGGTCTATCGAGTCTGCACCGATCCTCTGAAAAATCACTCTACTTGGGCCCACCCCCTCGCCCTATCCCTTTAACCCCACCGAACCTGCACATCTTTGGACTGTGAGAGGAAACTGGAGCACCCGGAGGAAACCCACGCAGACACGGGGAGAAAGCACAACCTCCAATCAGACAGTCACCCGAGGCCGGAATTGAACCCGGGACCCTGGCGCTGTGAGGCAGCAGTGCTAACCGCTATGCCACTGTGCCACTCTTGGTTCATCAGGAAACTCAATCCGCCTTTAACCTGTCTGAAAAATCACATGTAAAGAGAAAGACAGGGGCCGAATTTTCCAGACCCACCTGTGGCAGGAATCGTCAGAGGATTGACGGAAGATTTGACTGACCCACCAAAGATTTGTTGACCTCGGGCAGGAATTTCCAGTCCCACAGCAGAGGGGGTGCCAGCTCATCCCAGCCAAGGACTGAGTGAGCCAGAAAGGGAGGAATAAAAAAAGAATGGGACAGAGAGAGAATAAAATATAGGGAATGAAATGGACGGGATGAGAGAAATGAGACAAAGAAAGGAGGAGCCAGAGCGAGATTAAAAGAGAGAGAGAGGAACCTGATCAAGGAGAGCATTTGATTTAATTTTAAATGCTTTAATTTGAGGGTAAGTGTGCTCTTTGAAGATCATCGCAGCTCTAAAATGAAAGGATTGTCTTTTGCTCATGATTGCTATTTTATATCCTGTTGTTTAGTTGTTAACTGATGTTTGTTTTCTTGACTGGGAACTGTTTGCTCTTTCTGGGCGGGAGTTCAATGTGACAATGAATACTTGTGGAGTTTGGCAATCAGGAATAAGTGATA
Organism: Scyliorhinus canicula; assembly: GCF_902713615.1. Taxonomy (NCBI): domain Eukaryota; kingdom Metazoa; phylum Chordata; class Chondrichthyes; order Carcharhiniformes; family Scyliorhinidae; genus Scyliorhinus; species Scyliorhinus canicula. Next base: position 2,752,101 of record NC_052162.1, read on the forward strand.
GGATTTTGCTGTTAATATTTCCAGGGGCTTTGAGCTCGGTGCTGATTAATTTTGGTCCCTTGCTCTTTGTGATGTGTTCTATTTGCATGGCAATAGAAGGATATAGAAAGAGGTGAGTTTAATAGTTGCTAACTGGTCTGCACTGGGTTTCTTGAAGGATCATTAGATTCAGGCACACAGACTCTGACATTAAACTGTGAAATCTTGGTGTTCAGGACTTTGGAAATCTCCTCAAAATATTATTGACGTGAAAATTTCCCTTCTGATCATTCCTGGGATGTGATGTCACAGGCGAGGCGAACAGTTCTTGTCCAGTGTTGGCCATCTGGAGATGCTGTTTTAGATGACTCATTAAACTGGTCTTCTGGCTAACATTGTTTCCTCAATCAATGCTATAAAACCAAATTAACTGGTCATTTCCCCACTACTCTGTCGGACCTTACTGTGTTTAAATCAGTTGCAGAATTCTCTACATTGCAACAGTGCCTTGCTTCACAGTTTGGGTGAAAAATATTTTGGAATGTCCTGAGATTGATCTTTAGCTTTTAAACAAAGAAAGTGTCTCTTTCACTATACTGCTACCTTTACTGGTCGATTAGGTCATTTTAATACCCATTCCCTTTCGTCTCACAGATCAGGCAACCAATATGCTAAAAACACTGGCTGCTGGGTACCCGTGTAATTGTGAAAGATCTATTTTTTCTGAGCATGTTTCGGCAATGTCAGCCTGTGAGGAAGAGAAGATGGTAAGAGAAAGATTTAATATATGACAAGAGAGCAAGATAAATGAATAAAGCACCAGAGAGAATCAGAACAGGAAAAGGAAATCTTGGCAGTCAGAGAAAATGCAAAGAGACAAAGAAAAAGGCAGATTGCTGGAGAGACAGAGCGAAGATTATATAATTACTGTAATAATTAGGTTGCAATCTATTCATTTCAGGATCATACCCAGTTATATTGAAATTATTAGGGATTCAATTACAACACAATAGATATTCAACCCATTAAAATCTCTGAGAATTGGAGTCTCTGTCAATAGTCCACAATATTCTGTCAGGCGTGAAAGGTTCTGGAATGGTGCAGGCTGTACTGCTGTAGGATCCTGATCTGTCTCTGTTATTGTCAGCTCCGCACAGTGGGTAGCATTCCAGTCAGAAGGTCATGGGTTCAAGCACCGTTGCTGCCATGTGTTCCCAGATTCCAGACTGACATAACAGCAACACTGAGGGAGCGATGTACTATCGAGGGTCAGTACTGAGGGAGTGCTGCACTATCGAGGGTCAGTACTGAGGGAGTGCTGCACTGTCAGAGGGTCAGTACTGAGGGACTGCCGCACTGTCAGAGGGTCAGTACTGAGGGAGTGCCGCACTGTCAGAGGGTCAGTACTGAGGGAGTGCCGCACTGTCAGAGGGTCAGTACTGAGGGAGTGCCGCACAGTCAGAGGGTCAGTACTGAGGGAGTGCCGCACTGTCAGAGGGTCAGTACTGAGGGAGTGCTGCACTGTCAGAGGGTCAGTACTGAGGGAGTGCCGCACTGTCAGTGGGTCAGTAATGAGGGAGTGTCGCACTGTCAGAGGGTCAGTACTGAGGGAGTACCGCACTGTCAGAGGGTCAGTACTGAGGGAGTGCCGCACTGTCAGAGGGTCAGTACTGAGGGAGTGCCGCACTGTCAGAGGGTCAGTACTGAGGGAGTGCTGCACTGTCAGAGGGTCAGTACTGAGGGAGTGCCGCACTGTCAGTGGGTCAGTAATGAGGGAGTGTCGCACTGTCAGAGGGTCAGTACTGAGGGAGTGCTGCACTGTCAGAGGGTCAGTACTGAGGGAGTGCTGCACTGTCAGAGGGTCAGTACTGAGGGAGTGCCGCACTGTCAGAGGGTCAGTACTGAGGGAGTGCTGCACTGTCAGAGGGTCAGTACTGAGGGAGTGCTGCACTGTCAGAGAGTCAGTACTGAGGGAGCGCTGCATTGTCAGAGGGTCAGTACTGAGGGAGTGCCGCACTGTCAGTGGGTCAGTACTGAGGGTGTGCCGCACTGTCAGTGGGTCAGTACTGAGGGAGTGCCGCACTGTCAGAGGGTCAGTACTGAGGGAGCCCCGCACTGTCAGAGGGTCAGTACTGAGGGAGTGCTGCACTGTCAGAGGGTCAGTACTGAGGGAATGCTGCACTGTCAGAGGGTCAGTACTGAGGGAGTGCCGCACTGTCAGAGGGTCAGTACTGAGGGAGTGCTGCACTGTCAGAGGGTCAGTACTGAGGGAATGCTGCACTGTCAGAGGGTCAGTACTGAGGGAGTGCTGCACTGTCAGAGGGTCAGTATTAAAGATCACTAAAATGGATGATCTGGTTATTATTGAATTACTGTTTGGGGAATCTTGCTGTGTGTAAATCGACTGCATTGTTTCCTACATTACGGCTGAGAGAATTCTGAATTCACCCTCTGTGTACCCGAACAGGAGTCGGAATGTGGCGACTAGGGGCTTTTCACAGTAACTTCATTGCAGTGTTAATGTAAGCCGACTTGTGACAATAATAATGATTATTATTATTATTACAGCAGTACCTCCTATTTCCAAACACTTCATATGTAGTTCATTGGCTGTCAGTTACTTTGGGACTTCAGTGGTTGTGAAATTACATAAATGCAAATCTTTCCTTCCGCATCTTTTGGGAGTGAGAAGATTAGTAATAAAACCTTGGTCAATCTGCAAAATGTCTCTCTGACTGCTGAAGCTTTTTGAAATGAGTACCAGGAAATCGCAATGACCCTGAACAACATCACTCCACCTCTCACAACCCCTCTCACAACCCCTGTCACAACCCCTCTCACAACCCCTCTCACAACCCCTCTCACTCCACCTCTCACTCCACCTCTCACAACCCCTCTCACAACCCCTCTCACAACCCCTCTCACAACCCCTCTCACTCCACCTCTCACTCCACCTCTCACAACCCCTCTCACAACCCCTCTCACTCCACCTCTCACAACCCCTCTCACTCCACCTCTCACTCCACCTCTCACAACCCCTCTCACAACCCCTCTCACAACCCCTCTCACTCCACCTCTCACAACCCCTCTCACAACCCCTCTCACAACCCCTCTCACAACCCCTCTCACAACCTCTCTCACAACCCCTCTCACTCCACCTCTCACAACCCCTCTCACAACCCCTCTCACAACCCCTCTCACAACCCCTCTCACAACCTCTCTCACAACCCCTCTCACAACCCCTCTCACAACCCCTCTCACAACCCCTCTCACAACCTCTCTCACAACCCCTCTCACTCCACCTCTCACAACCCCTCTCACTCCACCTCTCACAACCCCTCTCACAACCCCTCTCACTCCACCTCTCACAACCCCTCTCACTCCACCTCTCACAACCCCTATCACAACCCCTCTCACAACCCCTCTCACAACCCCTCTCACAACCCCTCTCACAACCCCTCTCACAACCCCTCTCACTCCACCTCTCACAACCCCTCTCACAACCCCTCTCACAACCCCTCTCACAACCCCTCTCACAACCCCTCTCACAACCCCTCTCACTCCACCTCTCACAACCCCTCTCACAACCCCTCTCACAACCCCTCTCACAATTATACAATTATTTGATTTGATCTGATTTATTATTGTCAGATCTATTAGTTTACAGTGAAAAGTATTGTTTCTTGCATGCTGTACAAACAATGCATACCGTACATAGGGAAGGAAGGAGAGACTGCAGAATATAATGTTACAGTTATAGCAAGGTGTAGATAAAAGATCAACTTAATACGAGGTAGGTCCATTCAAAAGTCTGATGGGAATAGGGAAGAAACTGTTCTTGAGTCGGTTGGTGCATGACGTCAAACTTTTGTATCTTTCTCCTGACGGAAGAAGGTGGAAGAGAGTATGGCCGGGGTGCGTGGGGCCCTTAATTATGCTGGCAGCCTTTCTGAGGCAGCGGGAATTATAGACAGAGGGCAAGATTCTCCGACCCCAGGCTGGGTTGGCGAATTGCCGGGGGGGGGGGGGGGGGGGGGGGGGGGGGGGAGATTCATGCAACGCCACTCCGACGCCGGTCCGCCGATTCCCGGTTGCCTGACTATCGCCGCCATTGGCGCCGGCGTGGTCGGGGGCCGCACTCGTTGGGCCGAGTGTTCGCCGGGATAGGCCGAGTCCCGCCAGCATCGTTCACGTGTTGTCCAACCTGGCGAGACCTTGGCGTTCATCCTGCGGGGGGGGGGGGGAGGGGGGGATGAGACCCCGGGGGGATCCTCCACGGTGACCTGGCCCGTGATTGGGGGCTTGTCCTGGTGGGGGTCTATGTTCCTCCGTGCCGGGCCCCTGTAGCTCTCTGCCATGTTGGATCGGGGCCGGCGCATAGAAGGCTACTATCGCGCATGCGCAAGTTCGCGTTGGCCGTAGCGCACATGTGCAAGTTCGCGCCGGCCGTAGCGCACATGTGCAAGTTCGCGTTGGCCGTAGCGCACATGTGCAAGTTCGCGCCGGCCGTAGCGCGCATGCACAGACCTGTGGCCCCCGTTTGACGCCGGTATCGGCAGCTGGAGCTGCATGAGTTGCTCTGTTGCTCTGCTGGCCCCCTGTAGGGCGCAGGATCGCTGCTCCTGGGGGCCTGTTGACGCCGTCGTAAAACGCATCAACACGCCTCAGGATCAGAAAATCGTGCCCAAAGTCAATGGATGGGAGGCTGGTTTGTGTGATGGATTGGGCTACATTCACGACCTTTTGTAGTTTCCTGCGGTCTTGGGCAGAGCAGGCTCCATACCAAACTGTGATACAACCAGAACGAATGCTTTCTATGGTACATCTGTAAAAGTTGGTGAGAGTCGTAGCTGACACACCAAATTTCCTTCGTCTTCTGAGAAAGTAGAGTTATTGGTGGGCTTTCTTAACCATAGTGTCGGCATTGGGGGACCAGGACAGGTTGTTGGTTATCTGTACAACTAAAAACTTGAAGTTCTCGACCCTTTCTACTTCATTCCCATTGATGTAGACAGGGGCATGTTCTCCTCTACGCCACCTGAAGTCAATGATAATCTCCTTCATTTGTTGACATTGAGGGAGAGATTATTGTCATCGCACAGTTCACCAGATTCTCTATCTCATTCCTATACTCTGTCTCGTCATTGTTTGAAATCCGACCCACTATGTGTCATCAGCAAATTTGAAACTCGAGTTGGAGGGGAATTTAGCCACACAGTCATAGGTGTACAAGGAGTATAGTAGGGGGCTGAGGACACAGCCTTGTTGTTGCCTATCCTGACTGATTGTGGTCTGTGGGTTAGGAATTTCAGGATCCAGTCACAGAAGGAGGAGCCAAGGCCAAGGCCACGGAGTTTGGAGATGAGTTTCATAGGAATAATAGTGTTGAAGGTTGAGTTGTAGTCAATAAGTAAGAGTCTGACATTAGGTGTCTTTGTTATCTAGGTGTTCCAGTGTAGAGTGCAGGGCCAGGGAGATGTATCTGCTGTGGACCTGTTGCATCAGTAGGCGAACTGTAGTGGATCAAGACAATCCGGGAGGCTGGAGTTGATTTGTGCCATGACTAACCTTTTGAAGCACTTCATAATGATGAAGCACTTCATAATTACAGGGCCAATGCAATTTAATGTCAATTAACTCAATCATCTATGGATAGCACATCATGACATCATGTAGTGGGAGATACAGTAAAGAATTGTAAAGGAATAGATAGCACAGAAAGAGGCTTTTTGACCCAAAGGTGAAAGGTGACGTTTATGCTTCACGTTAGCTTATTGGCATTCCCATTGCCATATCCTTCTATTCCAGTTACCCTCACCTGCTTATCCAGTTCCCCTCTGTAAATTACCTTCACGACTTCTTGAGGTAGCAAATTCCACATTCTAATGATTCTGTATCAAGTCACTGAATTCCCTCTTCGATTTATTAGTGACTATCTAATATTTACGGTCCTTAGTTATGATACCCATCAGCACATGGAAACATCTTCTCTATATCAACTCTATATCAAACACTTTCAGAATCTTAATGACTTCAAGTAGGTCTACGGTCTACCCTTTTTGAGAGAAAACATGTTGTCTAATGTTTGCAGAACTTCATGCAATAATTACAGTTGTCACAAGTTGTAAAATTAATAATAGTGTTAATTAAATCCTTCATGGACAACTGGAGATTTGTTCAAATTCTGGACATATATATTTTCCATGACACTAATAATTTTCTCATCACATGCATACTAAAAACGCTTGAGGTTATTTGGATGGCTGCTAATTTGAAACACATGGCCATGTGGGAGAAGGAGGTTTTAGATATGTGTTTGTCCCCAACTCTGATGTGCAATGATGGCCGTGAGCCATCTACTTCCTCAGTCTAATTTTCTGCCTGCTTTCTGGGATTGCTGATGCGTGCTGGAGAACCCTTCCATCTGTAGGTACAGAAAACCAAGACACTCTGTGTGTGTGTGTGTGTGTGTGTGAGAGCTCTGATGCACAATCAATGGACACGAAACGTAGATAAAGTCCGAACGATAGGCTTTAATACACAAGAAGTGTACCCGGCAGCAGGCGTACAGAAGAAAGGCCGACTGCCGGGAAGCACGGGTTCTCATATCCCGCCTCGTAGGCGGAGTTACCTACCTCTCAGCCAATCGGCTGAGAGGCACATGACATACCTGGGCCAATGGGCAGCGAGTCCTCTGCACCAATGGCAGCTCACACTTCCAGGTACCGTAATACCCCTAGTCATACTACCACATTCACCCCCTGTTGAAAAGGAACTGGGGGGGGGGGGGTGCAGTGCGTGTCCTGTGAGTACGTGAGAGACTGGTAGTAAGACTAGAGATGTTAGGTCGTACTATTGCATTGATGGCTGCCCACTGGTCCGCAATTATGAGCAAAATACAACAAAACTATGTACAGTGTGTAAAAACTGGGGGGGGGGGGGGAAATGGAGAACAGACAAGGAAAACAAGAGTCCATCAGGAGGTCACATTGATTCAATCAGTCGATCGGGTGCCTTGGATGTTCTGTGCAACCTGCGTAGCTGTGCCGGCGACGTTGGAGCGGTGGTCGTCCGTGACTCCGGGAGCGATGATCCTGTTCTAGTGTCCATACCCCAGGTCGGAGCTAGCGGGGGCCAGGCCGGGGGAGGGGCGTCCTGTCCGCTGGGCCGTGGGGGTGTCGGTGGGGCCGGGGGGAGGGGGGGGAGGTTTCTGGGGGCAGTTGGGGTTGGGGGGGGGGTTGGGGGGTGCTGGCGCCGGGGGTTGTGGCCAGGATCTGGCGGGTGCCAGGTCCCGAAGGGAGACTGTGTCCTGTCGGCCGCCAGGATACTCCACATACGCGTATTGCGGGGTTTGCGTGGAGCAGCTGGACTCTTTCGACCAACGGGTCTGACTTGTGCACCCGCACGTGTTTCCGGAGCAGGATGGGCCCGGGGGTAGCCAGCCAGGTCGGGAGCGGGGTCCCTGAGGAAGACTTCCTGGGAAAAACAAGAAGGCGTTCGTGAGGCGTTTGGTTAGCGGAGGTACAGAGAAGTGACCGGATAGAATGGAGGGAGTCTGGGAGGACCTCTTGCCAGCGGGAGACTGGGAGATTTCTGGACCGCAGGGCCAGCAGGACGGTCTTCCAGACCGTCCCGTTCTCCCTCTCGACCTGACCGTTACCCCTGGGGTAGTAACTGGTCGTCCTGCTGGAGGCGATGCCCCTGCTGAGCAGGAACTGACGCAGCTCATCGCTTATAAAGGAGGACCCCCTATCGCTATGAATGTAAGCGGGGAATCCGAACAGGGAGAAGATGGTGTGTAGGGCTTTGATAATGGTGGTCGTGGTCATGTCAGGGCAGGGGATGGAGAATGGGAAGTGGGAGTACTCGTCAATCACATTGAGGAAGTACGTGTTGCGGTTGTTGGAGAGGAGGGGACCTTTGAAGTCCATGCTGAGACGTTCAAAGGGGCGGGAAGCCTTTATAAGATGCGCTTGTTCAGGGCGGTAGAAGTGCGGCTTGCACTCCGCGCAGATGTGGCATTCCATGGTAACTGTTCTGACCTCCTCGATGGAGTAGGGCAGGTTGCGGGTCTTTATGAAATGGGAAAAGCGGGTGACCCCCGGGTGGCAGAGGTCCGTGTGGAAGGTTCGAAGGCGGTCCACTTGTGCGTTGGCACAGGTGCCGTGGGACAGGGCATCGGGAGGCTCGTTTAGCTTCCCAGGACGATACAAGATGTCGTAGTTGTAGGTGGACAGTTCTATCCACCACCGCAAGATCTTGTCGTTCTTTATCTTGCCCCTCTGTGCGGTGTCGAACATGAAGGCCACTGACCATTGGTCTGTGAGGAGGGTGAACCTCCTGCTGGCCAGATAGTGCCTCCAATGTCTCACAGCTTCTACTATGGCCTGTGCTTCCTTCTCGACCGAGGAGTGGTGGATTCCTGAAGCGTGGAGCATACGGGAGAAGAGGGCCACGGGTCTGCCCACCTGGTTAAGGGTGGCCGCCAGAGCTACATCCGACGCGTCGCTCTCGACTTGGAAGGGGAGGGACTCTTCGATAGCTCACATCGGGCCGGGCAGCGCTGGCGTGGGTGCTTTGCTGGCCGCAAAGTAGCAGTGGGTCCCCGTGGGTTTATCAGGGCGCCCTGCGGCGCAGGCCTGGGGGGGGTCCGAGTCTGCGGAGGTGAGGGGGTCATGTTCCACACTGCCCAGGGGGCCGCTGCGCGGTCAGGGTGTACGCGCGGGTGGTATGATTCACAATGTCTAGGGAGGAGGCGAGGGCCCGTGCCTCAGTGGGGCTTAAAGTCTCTTTCTCTAAAAGTCTTTGGCGGATCTGTGAAGATTGCATACCCGCAATGAAAGCGTCACTGATTAAAAGTTCGGTGTGCTCGGCCACAGAAACTTGTGGGCAGCCGCAGTTCCTCCCCAGAATGAGGAGGGCCCGGTAAAATTTGTCTAGAGACTCAGCAGGAAGTTGCTGCCTCGTGGCCAGTAAGTGCCGAGCGTAGACCTGGTTCACTGGCCAAATTAAATGTCCTTTAAGCAAGTCCATGGCTGCGTCGTAGTCTGTCGTGTCCTCTATGAGCGTGTACACGGCGGTGCCGACGCACGAGTAGAGGATGTACAATTTCTGTTCCATCGTCGGGACGTTTTTGGCTGTACTCAGGTAGCTATTGAAACAAGCCAGCCAGTGTTTAAATGCTGCCGTTGCATTTGCTGCGTGGGGGCTGAGTCGAAGACACTCCGGCTCGATGCGAAGCTCCATCGTTTAAAATCTTGTGCATTAAATTGATGCACAATCAGTGGACACGAAACGTAGATAAAGTCCGAACGATAGGCTTTAATACACAAGAAGTGGACCCGGCAGCAGACGTACAGAAGAAAGGCCGACTGCCGGGAAGCACGGGTTCTTATATCCCGCCTCGTAGGCGGAGCTACCTCACTCTCAGCCGATTGGCTGAGAGGCACATGACTTACCTGGGCCAATGGGCAGCGAGTCCTCTGCACCAATGGCAGCTCACACTTCCAGGTACCGTAATACCCCTAGTCATACTACCACAAGCTCGCAAACTATTGGCTCACGAGTGGCAGCAGATGATGGCCACTGGATAGTTTTGAGTTTAGGAGCAGGAATCGTCTTGGTAGATCTTTCTTTCTCACCTGGGAGAATCCTGACCATTACACCCTCCCAGCTGCGAGCTAAACTTAACACAATTGGGAGATTGAGCCTTGTCCTGTCCAAGTTGTCATTGATCGATACAACACTGAGCACGACTGAACAAGTTGCAGATCTAAAGTGAGAGTATTCTCATTCTCCTGTCTTCCCTTCAGGTGTTCAACACGAGAGGTTGGATACAGTAAATAAGGAGAAACAGGTTCCTGTGGTGGGACAGTCAGTAACCAGGGGAAAAGGATTTTCCATCATTGCCGAAAGACCCAGAACTGTGATGAGGAGAGATTTTTTTTTTCCCGCAGCACAATGCTGTGCTCTGGAAAGGGCGGAGAGGAAGCAGATTCAATGATAACTTTCAAAAGGGAGTTGGATAAATAGTTAAAAGGTAAATATTACAGGATTCTCGGGAAGGATCGGTAGTAACATTTAATGGATTAATCGTTGAAAAAGCCATTTTAGGCATGACAAGTAAATGGCCTCCTTCTGTGCTGTGAGAACCTGCGATTCACTCTGGGTAGATTTGTCTCTTGGATAAATAATCAAATCACATTGTAGCAGTTTGTGAGTTGTTGCTCGTTATGCTTTGCCTTAATTTGCTCTGTTTTAATAACCTTTGCTCTAGAGTTGCCAGGTATCTTTCTGATACCACCACGAGGTTCAAAGCCAAGTACTGATCAATAACTCAATACGTCAATAGTAAGTTTGAAATCAATGTACATTTATTATGCACACAGTCAATCACTACTCATGCATAAACTCTACTTACTAAACTATCACTGCTAGTAAAGGCCTATACTTAGCTTCGAATGGCCCACCAGGTCAGAGGAACAATGGCTTTTATCCGGTTCTGAATCTGCTGGCCTCGAACTGGTACGGAATAGTAGCTAGGAGCTTCTATCTCATAGCGTGTGTTGATCTGAGACTTACTTGGTTGATGCAGCTGCTAGGCAGGTCTCTCCTCGCTGAGAGCCACGGTCAAGAAGAATGAGCTGAACTTGAGGACGCTACCTTATAGGCCCCAGGGGTTTCGCGCCCTTTTGGGCGGAGCCCGGACTTGGTCCCAATTAATTGGGCCATGTCTCAATCGTTCTTATCGATTTTCTCCAATACTGGAGTTGTTCCCTGATCGTTGTAGATCTCATGAGATGTGGTGATCTGAATATCACCCTCCCTGGGCAAGATCTGGATTTACATATTTAAGTGGGAAGTTAGGTTCACTTAAATATGTCGGCACCCGATGCTCCCAGGGCCCGGGAATGAATGCCTGCACCTTGGAAACCTCGCCACAAATATGGGTGGCACTGTCAGGTTGGCAGGGGCACTGCAAGGGTGCCAGGCTGGCAGTGCCAAATGCCAATGTGCAAGGTTGCCCATGCCAGGGTATTGGGCCTGGAAGTGCCCTGCCCTTCTGACGGGGGGGTGGGGGGAGGTGGTTTATGACCCCTCCTAACAACTAAGCTGGGGCATTGTGGGGTGGTCCAGAGGCCATGGTGGGGGTTCCGAGGGGGCGCCGCAATCTCTCCGGCACTGACGGGCTCAGGTCGTCAATGCAGGAAATTAAGATAAGATCATAGAATTTACAGTGCAGAAGGTCCCCCAGCCCACCGGGTCTGCACCAGCCCCTAGAAAGAGCACCCCACCCATGCCCACACCCCCACCCCATCCATACACCTCCACCCTATCCCCGCAACCCTACCCAACCCTTTTTGGACACTACAGGCAATTCATCATGGCCAATCCACCTAACCTGCACGTCTTTGGGCTGTGGGAGGAAACCGGAGCACCCGGAGGAAACCCACGCACACACGGGGAGGACGTGCAGACTCCGCACAGACAGTGACCCAGCCGGGAATTGAACCTGGGACCCTGGAGCTGTGAAGCAACAGTGCTAACCACTATGCTACCATGCTGCCCCAAAGTAAGTGTGGCCACTGTTCCGCTGAGGCTATTGAATAGTGGAGTCGTTCTCGGTGCCTCTCACGAAACGGGCCCAAAACGGACTCTGTTATTTTCCTGTTAAATCACACCCCCAGTCTCTTAAATTTGTATTGAGGCTGATGAAAGGTTCTGGTGGGATTGTCTCTCTGCATACGAATTATGTTCAACTGACAAATTTTACGAGATTCTTGAAACACAGTTCAATCATGCGTTCAGTGACAACAGGCTGGATTTTGGCCACCATGCCTTTTGCACTGTTTCTGACACCGACCTGCCCATTCCCATACCTGCTCCCGCTGTAGTTTCACCAGGATAGAGGAGGGGTCTATGGCCCACCCACCCGTGTGCCAATTGATGCTCTAAAGTGACCAGCTAATGGCCACTTGAGCTTCCTCCTGCCGCTGTGGGAATTAAAGAAAGAGTGGGAGAGGTTGTCACCAAGTGTGTGGCCCAGTAGCTTTCCCAGCTCAGGTTAGAGGCTGGGCTGACGGTTACCTCCTTTATGGTTCCCCATTCCCCAGGTGTGCAATGGAGGTCCCCAAGGTAATTCCACCCGGACTTACCCCACATCCATCTCAGCTCCCTACCTCCCTGCTCCCTTGCTGGTGCCTACCAGCATGACCCCAGTGATGACCCCACCCTTACATTTACATTCAGTTCCATTGACAATCATCTTTGGGACTCAATGCAGCCCCAACAGTGGTCACTGTTCCAGGTGGTGCTGCTGGGATCGGTCAGCTGACAAACCTCTGATTGGCTGGCAGCTCTTAGAGGTTCAAGCCAATTATCAGCCTGACCGATGAGCGTTAATTGTCTGCAGGGCGAGCAGACAATACGGTTGGATTCTCCCCTAGAACTCAGGTCCCTTGCCGCCTGTAAAATCCAGCCCAACTTTACATTTGGTGCTCATTATTGTTCAGCTCATAATTTGGGTCTGGCAAATATAACGTGGCAGAAAGTACAAAATGTGAAAAGAATCATCTCGGATCGGTCTGAATAATCAAGTTTGAAAAAGAAATGTCTGGATGGATGTGATGAATGGTATCGGTAACTGCTGTAACTGTACCTTGCCTTAATACATTGGCCCTTTAAGACCGGGCTTGGAACCCTGGGGGACTCCGCCTCTGGCTCCGCCCCCAGGAAACGGTATATAAGGTGATGTTCACTGGGCAGCGTGCTGTGAGCACACTTCTCGGCAGCTGTCCGGTTCTCTGGTAATTAAAGCCTTTGAATTACCAATCTTCTCTCCTGAGTCGTAATTGAGGGTATCTCAATGGATGTTTAGGATTTGTAATTGTAGCTGTCTAGCAGACTGTGATCTCCCATTCAGAGAGATACATCAGCTGACAAATCTCTTTTCCCTCCTTTGTGAAATTAGGCCAACACTGCACTTCTACCCTACCGGTAAGTTAAGTTAGACAAACAAGACATTGACTTAGTCGCACAGGCGGAGCTTGTAGAGTTGAGATTTTAATGTGGTGATAACTGCAGCTGGAGTTGAAGATCTTGTAATCCAGACTTGAAAAGACAAATTTATTCTTGATATGGGGAATTACTGGCTCGGCTCAAAATCATTGCCCTTGAAAAGGTGAGCACAGTAAGAAGTCTTACAACACCAGGTTAAAGTCCACAGGTTTGTTTCAAACACGAGCTTTCGGAGCACGGCTCCTTCTTCAGGTGAATGAAGAAGGAGCCGTGCTCCGAAAGCTCGTGTTTGAAACAAACCTGTTGGACTTTAACCTGGTGTTGTAAGACTTCTTACTGTGCTCACCCCAGTCCAACGCCGGCATCTCCACATCTTGAAAAGGTGGTGTAAGCTGCCTTCTTGAACCGCTGCAGTCCATTTGATGTAGGTACACCGACAGTGCTGTTAGGGAGAGAGTTCCAGGATTTTAACCAGTGACAGTGAAGGAACAGCGATATATTTCCAAGTCAGGATAGTGAGTGACTTGGAGGGGAACCTCTAGGTGGTGGGGTTCCTGGGTATCTGCTGCTCTTGTCCTAGATGGCAGAGGTCGGTGGGTGTGGAAAGAGCTGCCTAAGAAGCTTTGGTTAGTGCAGTGCATCTTGTCGGTGGTACCCATGGCTGCCACTGTGTGTCAGTGGTGGAGGGATGTGAACATTTAATTGATGAATGGGATGCCAATCAAGCGGGCTGCTTTGTCCTGGATGGTGTTGAGCTTCATTAGCTGCACTCATCCGGGCAAGTGGAGAATGTTGCATCACACAGTCAATCCCTTCTGGAATTGATTACTGTATTCTAGTGAAGATTTTGAACCAGATTTAAGGTCTTGTGGGAACCAGACAGGCTTCAAGCATTATGGTTTCAATTGAGGTCTACTGAGTGTATAATGAATGGAATTCTGGAGGAACAAACACAGACTACTTTCACACAATTTGGGAATGGTTAGGTCAGGAGTTCAGTCATTAATGCTACCTGTTGGAATTGGAGGGACTGTGAAAAATGCAGAGGAATCTGTGGAACAGGAGCAGGCCATTCAGGTCATCAGGCCTATTCCAGCATTGAATTATATCAGAGCTGATCTGTACCTCAACTCCAGTTAACCGCGTTTGTTCAATATCATTAACTTACAAAACGTCATCAATCACAGTCTTGAGTCAATTTACACCCTCGGCAATTACAGCATTTTTCAGCAGAGGAGGTCCCAGGTAACGCGATTTACATGAAAAATGGATTCCAGGACCCTGGAGTGAACTAAATCCAACTCCAAACGCTTCATCCTGCCTGGCAGAGGTGAAACTTTCCCATGCTTTCCTGTCACATGAACTCTAGGGCTGAGATTATTTATTTATTTTTTATAAATTTAGAATACCCAATTCATTTTTTCCAATTAAGGGGCAATTTAGCGTGGCCAATTCACCTACTCTGCACATCTTTGGGTTGTGGGGGTGAAACCCACGCAGACACGGGTAGAATGTGCAAACTCCACACGGACAGTGACCCAGAGCCGGGATCGAACCTGGGACCTCAGCGCCGTGAGGCCGCAGGGCTAACCCACTGTGCCACCGTGCTGCCCTTAGAGCTGAGATTATAAAACAGCAACATGCTTAAACCAGTGTGTTGATGCATGTACAGCTGCACAAAGTGATCATTCATTAAGTCACATTGGGACAGGAGAATGATATTCATCCTTTCAACCTTGCAATAAAAAAAAATTCTTATTCATTCACGGGACGTGGCCATCGCTGGCCAGGCCAGTATTTATTGCCCAACCTATTTGCCATTGAGAAGGTGGAGGTGGGCCGCCTTCTTGAACTGCTGCAGTCCCTGTGATGATGGGTCCACTTGTTTGAAAGAGAGTTCCAGGATTGTGACCCACTGATAGTTATACAATTAGGACACAGTCAGCCTTTACCTGCGCTCGAATTGCTCATCTTTGCTCCTGGTCTCCCGATTCCATAACCCCAACTAAAATCTACCCATTTCAGTTTGAGAATTCAGGCTGGGTCTAAAGGTTGCAGAATTCACTTGTCTTTGTCTCTTCCAACCAGGCCCCTGGTTCACAGTCCCAATGACATAATGAAGCAGTGAGGAAATGAGTCAGCTGCTACCCAGCGCCTGCCTGAAACTCAAATTTTCCAACAAAACAATCATAACGCAGTCTCCTGGAGTCAGCCCATGATGTGTGGAATATCAGGAAATAATTAGACTTTATCACCCTGAGCCGAATCTCGCTGGGCACAGTTTGCTTATGGTAGTCATCCAAGTAATGTTAAGAATGCTTTAAAAATAATTGTAGTTGCCTCCAGAAATGTTTATGAAATGCATTAAGTGAAAGAAAGTAGCAGGGGATAGTTTTACAAGCAGCATAATCACTCAGGCCTCTGATAATGTAATGGACAAGCTGTTTTCTTCCTAGAGTCTAGGTTGTGTGCATGGTAAACCACGGACTGGGAGAATTAGGAGGGTGGAAAATAAACATGCCTTGGACCATGCATCATTATTTGGCGGGGGGCGGGGACCGGGGTGGGGGGTTATAATTGTGAGCATGCATTCACACTACAGCTGTAGCACCTGGTGTGAAGTGGTTTGGCTCTGAACCAACATTGCTGGGAATAGTGTGACTGCAGCTTGGATCGGCACTCACAGTTTATCAGATATTGGGAGAGGGAATCCTGCTGTGCTTCACCATGACACTTTGGAGCTTAACATCAAATTTGCCCTACTCAGCTTTTGTTCTTCATGAGGAGCTGGAACCCCTTGGGGCCAACGCTAAACTTGTGGTGTGGATGTGGGAGTAAAGATCCAGCACAAAGTTCCAATAACAGGATCAAGGTGGTAGTATATTGAAAATCTGATGTTCGTTGTAACGCATCAACAACCTTGTTGCTTTGCTGTGCACTGAACTTCAGTTCTGCTCAATTCTGATCATTTAATACGAACAGGAACATTGAAACAGGAATAGGCCACTCAGCCCCTCAAACCTGAGCTGCTGTTCAATAAGATCACATGTGATCTATACGTCATCTCTGTTTACCTCCCTTCACTCCATAATCCCCAGATGCCATTAGCTAACAAAATCTATTCAGCTCACTGTTGAAAGCTCCAAAAGTTCCAATTGATTCCAGCATCCATTGCTTTTCGGGGGAAAGATTTTCGATTTGTGTTCCCCTTTATGTGCTCGCTGACATTACCCTGCTACAGCCTAGCTCTAATTTTAAGTTTATAATCAGAATTTTCGATTCCCATGCCAGAGGAAATAGTTTCTCTGCATCAATTCTACTAAATCCTTTTCACATTTCAAACACCTTGATTATGTCACCTCTGAATCTTTGCTCCACATCAGTGGAACACAGGACAATGTTACGGTTTTGCGGGAACCTCATGTAAATGAACACAACGCAGTCCAGTTACTGCAATGAACCATTTGGTTCACTGAAATCTTTCCCCCAGTTTGGGCCAATGTGGGACTTCAGACCCACACCAAAGTGGGTTGGTTCTGAACTGCCCTCTGAAGTGGCTGAGTGAGCAAGAAATCCTGTCATACAGGGGGAACTAGGGATGGTGAGCAATGCTGGCCTCGCCATCAAATCCCACCTCCAAAAAAATATTTTTTAAAGAAGGAAGGAAGAAATGTTATGTCTGTAAATTTGTCTTTGGTGGTCGGAGAGGTGCTGGAAAGCACTGTATCGGGTCTGATGTCACCTGAATTGTTCAGCGATCAATAGTGGCACTCAAAATGGTTTTAGAAAACACAGCCTTGTCTCATTGATCTGACAGAGTCCTTTTCAGGAAAAGTCCAGGGCTGTGGATGAAAAATGCAATCCACTCTTAATTCAAATGACTTGATGATTTTGAATTGTTTAAGCACTAAGTTCTGACTTTGCTGCATTTGCATCACTGATTTCATAGAATTTACAGTGCAGAAGGAGGCCATTCGGCCCATCGAGTCTGCACCGGCTCCTGGAAAGAGCACCCTACCCAAGGTTAACACCTCCACCCTATCCCCATAACCCAGTAACCTCACCCAACACTCAGGGCAATTTTGGACACTAAGGGCAATTTATCAAGTCCAATCCACCTAACCTGCACATCTTTGGACTGTGGGAGGAAACCGGAGCACCCAGAGGAAATCCACGCACACACGGGGAGAACGTGCAGATTCCGCACAGACAATGACCCAAGCCGGAATCGAACCTGGGACCCTGGAGCTGTGAAGCGATTGTGCTATCCACAATGCTACCGTGCTGCCCTTTGAAACCATACTGCTAATTGAATCCAATTCACAGAATCACAGAGTTCTTACGGCACAGGAAGCCATTCGGTCCATCATGCCTGTGCAAGCTCCCCCAACAAACAATTCAACTTGTGTCATTTTCACGCCTCCCCCGTAACCCTGCACAGTCTTCTTTTTTTTTAAATTTAGAGTACCCAATTATTTTTTTCAATTTTAGCATGGCCAATCCACCTACCCTGCACATCTTTGGGTTGTGGGGGTGAAACCCACGCAGACACGGGGAGAACGTGCAAACTCCACATGAACAATGACCCAGGGCCGGGATTCGAACCCGGGTCCTCAGTGCCGTATGCAGCAATGCTAACCACTGCGCCACCGTGCTGTCCACCGCATTCTTCTTTTTTATATAACAGTCCACTTCTCTTTTGAAAGATTCCACCACACTCTCAGCAGTGCATTCCAGACCTTAACCACTCGCTTTGTGAAAAATATTTTCCTTGTGTTGTTTTGGGAATCCTGCGGTGAACAACTGACCTCCTGACTCCCCAAAGCCTGTCCACAATTTACAAGGCACAAGCCAGGAATGTGATGGAATACTCTCCATTTGCCTGGACGAATGCAACTCCACCAATATTCAAAAAGCGTGACACCATCCAGGATAAAGAAGCCCACATGATTAGGGCTGTCCACTTGTTACCACACCCTGGGTAAGTGCGCGGTCAATTCCAGCCCCACATGATTTGGAGGCACAATACAAGTGGATTAATCAATAAATGTGCCCTTTTTACATAACTGGAAAAGCTTCCCACCATTTGGTGTTTGCAGATCACACACTGTGGACAGAGGATGATAGTGCAATGGTCACTGTAGGGTACATCAGTGTTCTTCAAACTTTTTATCCGCGACTTACGCCAGCCGACTTGCACGACCCGCCATTAAAATACAAAATGAGTATAATAAATGAAAAAAATGAATAAAACCCCCCCCGAACTTGTAAAAAGAAATGACTTAAATAAATGAAATAAATAATAATTAAATGAATAAAATAATGAATAAAAACCGCTACAGAACTTGTAAAACAAAACGCTGCAACCGTTTAAAATAATAGTGGCCGCACTGCGCATGCGTGCCCGATGATCGGCGCACATGCGCAATGCGGCCGAATTTTTTAAACATGTTTGCGGAATGCGCATGCGTGCCGATCATTGTGCGCGTATGTGCAATGCGGACTAATTTTTTTTTTAACATGTTCGCGGCCGCGCGCATTATGAAAAGCCGCCCGCTGCGCGGGGATTTGCATGATCGGGACCGCTGTGGACAATGGCTCCACGACCCTCCCGACACCCGCCCGCGACTCACCCGCGGGTCGCGCCCCCGACTTTGAAGAACACTGGGGTACATCACCATCTCCTAACTTGTCACTGTTTGTTTGTCATCTTTAAAACACAACACTTAATTTTTCAGCAAGTGTATATACTGACTGCACTACTCCTGGCCAAAAAGGAGGCGATTGGGTAGATCACTGTCAAGCAGGTCTGGAGACTTCATTGCTGCAAGTGACTGGGATTGACTTTATGGCGGTGTCATGTAAGAGTACCTTTAAGAAATGGGTGTTTATAAATGAGTGTGTATACAAATACCTGTGGTGAGAGTACCTTTAAGAAATGGGTGTTTATTGCTGCAGTGATGTCAGAGAGTGGATGGAGCTGGGCTGTCTGTCAGCTTTTTACTTTCGCTTTAGGCTTTTTGCTGCAGGGTGGGTTTGGTTTCATTTTAGTTTTGGAGAAGCTGCAATCACAGCAGGCTGTGTCCATCTGCTGATTTCAACATGGTAACTGTTCTCAGTAGTGAAGTTAAGCCTGATGTCTTTCTGTAAAAAGGTGTTTTTAAGTCTTATGGATGTTAAAAGGAAAGTAAGAATTACTTAGTGTTGTATTCTTTGGGGGTTGTATTGCATTGATGGTTGCCAAGATGTTCACTGCATGTTTTAAAAAGGTTAACTTGAGTTATTGGAATAAACATTGTTTTGCTTTTAAAATACTTTTCCATTTCTGCTGTACCACACCTGTGGAGTGGGCCCGTGTGCTCCCCATACCACAATCTATTAAACGTTGTGGGTCAGGTGAACTCCATGATACACTTTGGGGTTCTCTAAATCCTGGCCCATAACAGTGGCACAGTAGCACCGTGGGTAGCACTGTTTCTTTACAGCGCCATGGTCCCAGTTTCGATTCCCGGCTTGGGTCACTGTCTGCGGAGTCTGTACGTTCTCCCAGTTTCTACGTGGGTTTCCTCGGGTGCAATGGTTTCCTCCCACAAGTCCCAAAAGACGTGCTGTCAGGGGAATTGGACATTCTGAATTCTCCCTCTGTGTACCCGACAGACGCCAGCATGTGGCGACTAGGGGCTTTTCACAATAACTTCATTGCAGTGTTAATGCAAGCCTACTTGTGACACTAATAAAGATTATGATTATTCTAATTATCACTTCCAGCACAGCCTCTGAAAGATTTCTGGAAATTGTACAGCCACATATCCCACTAACTACAGATATTCCACCCCTCAGGACTGGTAGTGCTTTTCAAAAAAAAAAGTAGCCCAGCATTTATTACTCATTCCTCACTGTCCGAGAGAAGGTGGTGGTACGCCCCCTTCTTGAACCGTGTCCATACTGCTACACTCACATTGCTACATTTCTGTATCGGATTGATACAACACTGAGTGACCATTTCAGAGGGGGGTAGTTAAGAGTCAACCACATTGCTGTGGATCTGGAGTCACAGGTTCGATCCCAGCTCTGGGTCACTGTCCGAGGGAGTTTACACATTCTCCCCGTGTTTACGTGGGTTTCGCCCCCACAACTCAAAGATGTGCAGGGTAGGTGGATTGGCCACACTAAATTGCCCCTAATTGGAAAAAAATAATTGGGTACTCTAAATTTTAAAAAAGTTGTGAAGATAACTGTAGGACCCTTACAGTCAGAATCAGGAAAACCTATAATGGGGAACAAAGAAATAGCTGACCAACTAAACACATACTTTGGAGGACACAAATAAGGTACCAGAAATGTTGGTAAATGCTGGATTTAGTGAGAGGGAGGAACTGAAGGAAACCAGGATTAGTAGGGGAAATGGGGAAAACTGATGGGTTGATGGCTGATAAATCGACAGGGGACTGATAATCTGAATCCCAGAGTACTGAAGGAAGTGGCCCTAGAACTAGGGATGTATTGGCCATCTTCCAAGATTCTATAGACTCTGGAACAGAGGGTGTAACATAGAATCCCTACAGCGTAGAAGGAGGCGATCGGCCCATCGAGTTTACACCAACCCTCCGAAGGAGCACTCAGGCCACGCTCTCAACCCATATCCCCATAACCCCACCTAACCTTTTTGTTTGGACAGTAAGGGGCAATTTATCATGGCCAATTCACCTAAACTGCACATCTTTGGAATTTGGGAGGAAACCGGGGCACCCGGAGAAACCCACGCACACACGGGGAGAACTCCACACAGACAGTCACCCAAGGCTGGAATTGAACCTGGGTCCCTGGCGCTGTGATGCAGCAGTGCCAACCACCGTGCCGCTCATGTAAACCCATTAATTAAAGGGAGGTAGAGAGAAAACAGAGAATTATAGACTAGTAAGCCTGCCGTCGGTAGTGGGCAAAATGTTAGTGTCTATTATAGTGCAATGCACTTGGTAACAGTGGCAGGATAGACAGAGTCAGCATGGATTTATGAGGGGAAATCATGCTTGGCAAAGCTACTGGAATTATTCAAGGATATAACTAGAAGAGTTGACAGTGGATGTGGTTTATATAGACTTTCAGAAAGCTTTCAACAAAGTCCTGCATAAGAGATTAATGCGTAAAACTAAAGCGCATGGGATTAGGGGTAGTGTATTGAGATGGATAGAAAACTGGTTGGCA
This sequence comes from Scyliorhinus canicula, assembly GCF_902713615.1. Classification (NCBI taxonomy): domain Eukaryota; kingdom Metazoa; phylum Chordata; class Chondrichthyes; order Carcharhiniformes; family Scyliorhinidae; genus Scyliorhinus; species Scyliorhinus canicula. Next base: position 2,773,302 of record NC_052162.1, read on the forward strand.
GACAGGAAGAAAGAGTAGGAATAAACGGGTCTTTTTCTAAATGCCTGACAGTGACTAGTGGGGTACCACAATGGATCGGTGCTGGGATCCCAGCTATTCAGAATATATATTAATGATTTAGATGAGGGAACAAAATGTAATATCTTCAAATTTGCAGATGACAGAAAACTGGGTCAGAGGGGGAGCTGTGAGGAGGATGCAGAGATGCTTCGGTGTGATTTGGACAAGTTAAGTTAATGGGTAAATGTTGGCAGATGCAGTATAATGTGGATAAATGTGAGGTAGCAAAAATGGGTGGACAATTATCTGAATGGCTATAAATTGAGAGTGGGAAAATTCAACGAAACCTGGGTGTCCTCATACACCAGTCACTGAAGGTAAGCATGCAGGTACAGCAGGCTGTAAAGAAGGCAAATAGTATGTTTTTAAAAAAAATTTAGATTACCCAATTATTTTTTCCAATTAAGGGGCAATTTAGCGTGGCCAATCCACCTACTCTGCACATTTTTGGGTTGCGGGGGCGAAACCCACGCAGACACGGGGAGAATGTAGAAACTCCACACAGACAGTGACCCAGAGCCGGGATCGAACCTGGGACCTCAGCGCCGTGAGGCGGTTGTGCTAACCACTAGGCCACCGTGCTGCCCTGGCAAATAGTATGTTGACCTTCATTGCCAGAGGATTCGAGTACAGGAGCAGGGATGTCTTGCTGCAATTATACAGGGTCCTGGTGAGGCCACACCTGGAGTATTGTGTGCAGTTTTGGTCTCCTTCTCTGAGGATGGATGTTCTGGCTATGGAGGAAGTGTAGCGAAGGTTTACCAGACTGATTTCTGGAAAGGCAGGACTGATGTATGGGGAGAGATTGAGTCGGTTAGGATTATATTTGTTGGAGTTCAGAGGAATGTGGTGGGGGGGGTGGGGGGGGGGGGGGGGGGGAGCGGAGGCGGGGGGGGGGGGGGTGGGGGGGGGTGGGGGGTGGAATCGCATAGAAACCTGGAAGTTCTGACAGCGTAGATGCAGGAAGGACGTTCCCGATGGTGGGGGTGCCCAGGACTAGTGGTCACACTCTGAGGATGTGAGGTAGATCATTTAAGATTGAGATGAGGAGAAATCTCAACACACAGAGAGTGGTTGGCCTGGTGAATTCGCTACCACAGAGAGCAGTTGAGGCCAAAAGGTTTTCAAGGAGTTTGATTAGATCATGGGACTAAAGGGATGAAAGATATGGGGGTAAGTAGGAATAGGTTACTGAGTTGATGATCAGCCATGATCATAATGAATGGTGAGCAGGCTAGATGGGCTGAATGGCCTCCTCCTGCTCCGGTTTTCTGTTCCTATGTTTGTAACTCCCTCCCTGTCAGCATTGTGGATGCTCGGACAACACATGCACTGCGGCAGTTCAAGAAGGCAGCTCATCACCACCTTCTCAAGGGCAATTAGAAATGGGCAAAGAATACTGATCTAGCTTGACACACACATCCTGCGAATATATTTTAAGAAAGAAAACTGTCAGGAAATACTTACCTTCTCTGCACATAGCCAGTGGCACACCACTTTCTCAGTATTTTCAGATTCATTCAGTGCTCTTGAGGAAAAAAGCAAAAAAAAAAAAGAAAACTTTTTCAAGTCAATTGCACTTGCACATCAGCTGTGGCTAACTTGATAATACCTCAGAGTCACATGTCCCTAAACCAGGACCAGAGCACAAATCCAAAGGGTGACACTATAGTGCGGTGCTGAGGGAATGCTGCGCTGCAGTGCGGTGCTGAGGGAATGCTGTGCTGCAGTGCGGGGCTGAGGGAATGCTGCATTGCAGGGCTAAGGGAATGCTGCATTGCAGGGCTGAGGGAATGCTGCATTGCAGGGCTGAGGGAATGCTGCGCTGCAGTGCGGAGGTGAGGGAATGCTGCATTGCAGGGCTGAGGGAATGCTGCACTGCAGTGCGGGGCTGAGGGGATGCTGCACTGCAGTGCGGGGCTGAGGGAATGCTGCACTGCAGGGCTGAGGGAATGCTGCGCTGCAGTGCGGTGCTGAGGGAATGCTGCGCTGCAGTGCGGTGCTGAGGGAATGCTGCGCTGCAGTGCGGTGCTGAGGGAATGCTGCGCTGCAGTGCGGTGCTGAGGGAATGCTGCACTGCAGTGCGGGGCTGAGGGAATGCTGCACTGCAGTGCGGGCTGAGGGAATGCTGCGCTGCAGTGCGGGGCTGAGGAATGCTGCACTGCAGTGCGGGGCTGAGGGAATGCTGCACTGCAGTGCGGGGCTGAGGGAATGCTGCACTGCAGTGCGGGGCTGAGGGAATGCTGCGCTGCAGTGCGGGCTGAGGGAATGCTGCACTGCAGTGCGGGGCTGAGGGAATGCTGCACTGCAGTGCGGGGCTGAGAGGATGCTGCGCTGCAGTGCGGTGCTTAGGGAATGCTGCGCTGCAGTGCGGGGCTGAGGGAATGCTGCACTGCAGGGCTGAGGGAATGCTGCACTGCAGTGCAGGGCTGAGGAATGCTGCACTGCAGTGCGGGGCTGAGGGGATGCTGCACTGCAGTGCGGTGCTGAGGGAATGCTGCGCTGCAGTGCGGTGCTGAGGGAATGCTGCACTGCAGTGCGGGGCTGAGGGAATGCTGCACCTGCAGTGCGGTGCTGAGGGAATGCTGCACTGCAGTGCGGAGCTGAGGGAATGCTGCACTGCAGTGCGGAGCTGAGGGAGTGCTGCACTGCAGTGCGGGGCTGAGGGAATGCCTGCACTGCAGTGCGGGGCTGAGGGAATGCTGTGCTGCAGTGCGGTGCTGAGGGAAATGCTGCACTGCAGTGCGGGGCTGAGGGAATGCTGCGTGCAGTGCGGTGCTGAGGGAATGCTGCACTGCGGGCTGAGGGAATGCTTGCGCTGCAGTGTGGGGCTGAGGGAATGCTTGCACTGCAGTGCGAGGCTGAGGGAATGCTGCACTGCAGTGCGGGGCTGAGGGAATGCTGCACTGCAGGGCTGAGGGAATGCTGTGCTGCAGGGCTGAGGAATGCTGCACTGCAGGTGCGGAGATGAGGGAATGCATGCGCTGCAGTGCGGAGAGTGAGGGAATGCTGCGCTGCAGTGCGGAGGTGAGGGGATGCTGCACTGCAGTGTGGGGCTGAGGAATGCTGCGCTGCAGTGCGGGGCTGAGGGAATGCTGCGCTGCAGTGCGGTGCTGAGGGAATGCTGCACTGCAGGGCTGAGGGAATGCTGCACTGCAGTGCGGTGCTGAGGGAATGCTGCACTGCAGGGCTGAGGGAATGCTGCGCTGCAGTGAGGGGCTGAGGGAATGCTGCACTGCAGTGTGGGGCTGAGGGAATGCTGCACTGCAGTGTGGTGCTGAGGGAATGCTGCACTGCAGTGCGGGTGAGTAATGGGCACTGCAGGGAGATGAGGGAATGCTGCACTGCAGTGCGGTGCTGAGGGAATGCTGCACTGCAGTGCGATTTGAGGGAATGCTACACTGCAGTGCGGTGCTGAGGGAATGCTGCAGTGCGGTGCTGAGGGAATGCTGCGCTGTTGTGCGGAGCTGAGGGAATGCTGCGCTGCTGTGCGGAGCTGCGGGAATGCTGCGCTGCAGTGCGGTGCTGAGGGAATGCTGCACTGCAGTGCGGTGCTGAGGGAATGCTGCGCTGCAGTGCGGTGCTGAGGGAATGCTGCACTGCAGTGCGGGGCTGAGAGGATGCTGCGCTGCAGTGCGGTGCTTAGGGAATGCTGCGCTGCATGCGGGGCTGAGGGAATGCTGCACTGCAGGGCTGAGGGAATGCTGCACTGCAGTGCAGGGCTGAGGGAATGCTGCACTGCAGTGCGGGGCTGAGGGGATGCTGCACTGCAGTGCGGTGCTGAGGGAATGCTGCGCTGCAGTGCGGGGCTGAGGGAATGCTGCACTGCAGTGCGGGGCTGAGGGGATGCTGCACTGCAGTGCGGTGCTGAGGGAATGCTGCACTGCAGTGCGGTGCTGAGGGAATGCTGCACTGCAGTGCGGTGCTGAGGGAATGCTGCACTGCAGTGTGGAGCTGAGGGAATGCTGCGCTGCAGTGCGGTGCTGAGGGAATGCTGCACTGCAGTGTGGTGCTGAGGGAATGCTGCGCTGCAGGGCTGAGGGAATGCTGCGCTGCAGTGCGGTGCTGAGGGAATGCTGCACTGCAGTGCGGTGCTGAGGGAATGCTGCGCTGCAGGGCTGAGGGAATGCTGCGCTGCACTGCAGGGCTGAGGGAATGCTGCACTGCAGTGTGGTGCTGAGGGAATGCTGCACTGCAGTGCGGAGAGGGGATGCTGCACTGCAGTGCGGTGCTGAGGGAATGCTGCGCTGCAGTGCGGAGGTGAGGGGATGCTGCACTGCAGTGGTGCTGAGGAATGCTGCACTGCAGTGTGGAGCTGAGGGAATGCTGCGCTGCAGGGCTGAGGGAATGCTGCGCTGCAGTGCGGTGCTGAGGGAATGCTGCACTGCAGGCGGGGCTGAGGGAATGCTGTGCTGCAGTGCGGTGCTGAGGGAATGCTGTGCTGCAGTGCAGTGCTGAGGGAATGCTGCGCTGCAGTGCGGGGCTGAGGGAATACTGTGCTGCATGCGGTGCTGAGGGAATGCTGCACTGCAGGGCTGAGGGAATGCTGCCTGCAGCGTGCGCTGCAGTGCGGGGCTGAGGGAATGGTGCGCTGCAGTGCGGAGATGAGGGAGTGCTGCACTGCAGTGCGGAGCTGAGGGAATGCTGCACTGTTGTGCGGGCTGAGGGAATGGTGCGCTGCAGTGCGGAGATGAGGGAGTGCTGCACTGCAGTGCGGAGATGAGAGAATGCTGCACTGCAGTGCGGAGATGAGGGAGTGCTGCACTGTAGTGCAGGGCTGAGGGGATGCTGCACTGCAGTGCGGAGCTGAGGGAATGCTGCACTGCAGTGCGGAGATGAGGGAGTGCTGCACTGTAGTGCAGGGCTGAGGGGATGCTGCACTGGCTTCTTTGCTGACAACTATTGTTTTCCAAAGAAAAATTAAGGACTGGAACAATGTTCCACAGACGTTAATCTTCATATCCCCAGGATTCATTTCATGAAAATCTGTTGAACTTTTAAAATGGATGTGCATCATCTGTTCATATTGTGCACTTCCGGAGAGAATTACGCAGTGCAGGGAAACCTTACCAAGTACCAAGTGAATATTCACTGAACTGCTTCCAATACAATTTCATATAACCGAGCTGATTTCGACATCATCTTCAAACCCACGGCCACTACAAGAACAGCAGGAACCTGGGAACCCCACCAACTGGAGGTTCCCCTCCAAGTCACTCACCACCTGGACTTGGAAATATTCACCGTTCCTTCACTGCGGCTGGGGCAAAATCCTGATAAACCCTCCCTAACGCACTGTGGGTGTACCTACACCTCCAGGACTGCAGCAGTTCAAGAAGGCAGCTCACCACCAGCTTCTCAAGGGGCAATTAGGGATGGCAATAAATGCTGGCCTAGCCAGCCACGCCCTCCCATTAAAGGATAAAAGAAAATGTGCAGGGTAGTTCTTCCTGGTGTCCTGGGCAATATTATCAGTTCACCTGAACGGGCATTGGGATCATTGTGGCATTGCTGTTTGTGGCATCTTGCTGTGCTCAAATGCGTTTCCTACCTTAGTCACTAAACTTGGAAGGTTATTTATTGGCTGTGACGCCGCTTTGAGACAACCAGTGGGCTATAAAAATCAATTCCTCCTTTTACTGAGCAGCAGGCATTAATATTGCCATTCGGTGAAGATTTTGATGGCACCCCCATCACCTATTCGCCATTTCCTCCAGAATTATCATGGAATTGCTCCTTGAGGGATAGCAATCCGGTTTGCATTAGGCTGAAGTTGCGCTCTGGACTAGTTTCCGTGTTGGCGGGTTTGGAAGGGCACAGAGCGGAATTTCGGAGAGATGTTGAGCGGGTCACCGCGGGTCAGGGACTTCTGGGCAATGTGACATTTAAAACTGGGAAAAGGGAAAGCAGCGGCGGCAGATGAGGCTGCAGAGTAAGAGAAAAGTTCATGAAAACTGCCACCAGGTCTATGTGTCCAATGATGGAACTTACTTTCTTTAAAAGGAAAACACTTAATAGCAAACCTTTTGGCGTTTATTTGATTGAGTTTCAATGGGGTGGGGGGTGCAAATCAACCCATTTCATTGTTGGTGCAAAGCACACTGACCAATGTCGGTGTCAGTGCGTTTTTTAAGGGGGGAATTATTTAGAAATGATGCAAGCGACTCAAACGGTGAAGACATCAGCCCCGTGTGGAGCAGGACATGTGGACTGGAGTTGGGGCACATTTAGAAAGTTCCTGACTAAACAATCGCAAACTGTTTGATCTTCACCAAAGAAGCTTCAGTTTCTGCGTTTAATTAAATCCAGTGGACAACACTTCCTGGGCAGCAAACCCTCATTACAACCCCATCCATTTAATTTCTCACAGGTGTCCTTCAAACTATTGGCGAAAGTAAATAACAAAGCGATGCAAAAACCAGAAGCGAATAATTTAGATCATTACAATCAGATTCTTGCTTTCTTCCAGAAATTCCTGTTTTTTTTCATAATGGAATAATAATTTCTCCAGCGTTTAATTTTAAGTTGTGTATTTTGGCAATTGTATTTTTCCTCTTCTTTCTCAACTAATTGAAAGCTGAGGAATGAAAGCACGGAAACCTGTCAAACTCCAATCACACAAACAGCATTAACTCAACACAGGCAAACTCATTGTTGGTGCAAAATAAAGGAAATGAAAATTGCTTATTGTCACAAGTAAACTTCAATGAAGTTACTGTGAAAAGTCCTTAGTCGCCACATTCCGGCGTCTGTTCGGGGAGGCTGGTACGGGAATGAACGGTGCTGCTGGCCTGCCTTGGTCTGCTTTAAAAGCCAGTTCTTTAGCCCTGTGCTAAACCAGCCCTGCCGCAACCTGCGGGTTGCCTTTTGAATGGGTGGTTAAAATTAATTTCATTTCATTTTCCTTCCATTTTAAATTGTGCCGAGGATATCAGCAAACAATGTCACACAAGTGGAAATGGGGGGCGATGGAATATTTTAGGTGTACAGGAGACACACAGTGTCCGTTATTGAAAATCTGACTCCCAATGAAAAACACCAACTCTGAAGATTGAAGACCCACTCTCACTGTCCCCTTCATTCTAAATAATTTCAGGTGACTGATAAGTCTGAAAATTGTCACTAATGACTGAATATTTACGGGCAAAGAACCCGTGTTTAACATACTGTGATTTGTAGCAAATTCGTTCTCAATAACTGGGATTGGACATTATCCAAATTATAATCATGGGGATCTTGTTTTTTCCTCTGTTGTCTACTCTCAGGTTTTCGGTCTTGCTGATTTCATTTTAGATTTATGTATTTATATCGTTCTTGGGTTGTGTGTCTTGCCAGAAAATAAACTCCAGGAATGAACAATTTACAATAAGGCAAAGCGCTTCAACAAACTCCTAACCTGTGAAGCTGCAGAGTCCATATTCCCTTATGAGCAGCCCACCGCTATCAGCTGCCAATTTACATCAGCAACTGGTTTTTAAAAACTTTGCAGCGATTTTCTTTGGCAATACCAAACTAAACACGACTTCATAAACTCCATCCAGCACAGTTCTTCAGAAGAACGCAGAGAAACTCATTCGAATGAAACATGAATGATAAGCAAATGCATCGCAAAGGAAAGCTTGAGCGTTTGAAGTGGGAGTTATGTTGCAGACCCCTGTTTTGTTCAGTGAGCCGTTCGACCTCATTCTGAGATGGAAATCCAACAAACACATCTGTAATAAAAAGCCGAATCCGTTGCAAAAGGATTTTGTTGCTGTTATTTTTCTATTAAGAGAACGCTATGCTAAGCCTTTATCATCATTTTCATGTTGCCATGGCAACAGTATCCCTGCAGGATTGTGACCTACGATGACTACAGTACAAAGCTAAATATCCCTTTGAAGACAGAAAAATAGGTTCATATTTATGCAAGAAAAAAAAATCAACATATGATTCAGCCGTTTAAGAATATGGCCAAGATTTTTCGTGATGTGAGCACTGAAACCTTGACACTGGGAAAATTTGCCCCTCCTCTTTATCCCTTACTTGGACGGTCCATGATTAAATATTTGTATTTATTAAGCCAACATTTTGATTTTAAATCCGAGTGGATTGGGTAAGAAACTCCCCCGAGTTAGTTTCTATATTGAGGGGACTGTCTATTTACTTTCAGTGCTGTTGTCGACTGGTAACTTTCTCAAGCTTACACAGGAGTGAGGGAGCAAATTTTTTTTAGCTGCTTAAAGTCGGTTGTTAGGACAAAATTCCCCAGTGCCTGCCTACTTGGGAAGTTCGAGTGACCGACATGCGACGGGAGCCTTTTCTTTCTTTTTTGAAAAAAAAATTTACTTGGAAGAAACGCGTATGACCAGTTTACCGAGAGTAACAAAAGATTAGGCTTTGAAAGTATTAGATTGACAGTACCATGGGTACAAAGCGCAACAGGCTCCTGCTTTGAAGAAAATTGTGCTCTGGGTGTCAAGTTTCTGTCAAACTGGTGACTGCATGCATGCTTAATTGTGAATAAGACCTCTTGTGTTATTGCTAAGCATTAAAGCCTGCCTTTGCAACCAAATTCCAGGCAAACATATTCAACTCGTCTGAGGATCAGATACAACAAACAAACAATTTGTTACTGGTTGGCTGAGAGTATGGAAGATATTAATTGTGAGAGTAGGAAATCATTTAAAGGTATTTATTTGATGTAGATTGTGATTTGACTTGATTGGCGAACGGGTGTCACACACTTAATGATCGAGATGAATTGTAATTACATTTAGTGAGATCCATAATGATCCAATATTGAGGGCACATTGAGCTCAGGTTTCATTTGAAATTTCAGTCTGTGAAGGTCTGAAAGTTTTCGGAATCTCATTCACACTCAGTTCTCTTTTACACGGAATATGCTGGCGGTGACTAAAGCATCTCACCACTAAATCGTTTCCACCCCAAACGCCCCATTTCTCAGTCCCTTTGCTGAGGTCCACGCTTTTATTTTAAAGGTAATGCACTTTGACATCAGCACGATTTGATCTGACAGACTTTATTTAGTGGAATGTAATCACCTCGCAGACTTTGCAAGGTTAAATCTAGGCCCTTTTCCCCCAAAGAGATTGTTAAGAGGCTTCACATCTGCACCAAATAATTAAAGAAAATATTAAGATGTTCTCAGGACGGACAAGTGATGGTATCAGAGATGGTTCCAAAATAATTTCTTTAAACAGTGAGAAATTATTTATTTTTAAAATTAGTTCGCCTCGCCAGTTACCCAATTGTTATATATTTAGGCTATATGACCCATAAGAAGATAATATATAATAAATAGGAAAAAAATTGAAGGTAAAAGGAAGTGAAATGATGGGACAAAGTCAAGATAATTATCAGAAGAAAGTGTTGAAATATGGCAAAACAAGTGTCATGAATCAACTGAGCATGTTTAAGGGCAAATTAAAGAATAATTTATGTCCAGTTAGGTGTTGCACGTTAGTGTGCGTGTGCTTTGAAAGTTCAATATGGATCGGACTAGATGAGGTGCTTAGTGTCCCTTTTAATGCTATTGTGTTGATGTGGCATTGACCTCGTTTGTATAGCCATTCTAGTGAGGCGTGATTGCTTGTGCTGGGTGCTTGAGGCTCTGTGGTGAGAATGCATCCGAGAGGCTTCACTTGCAAATAAGCACAGGAAAGGAATGATTACAAAATTCTCTGTGGACCATCACACCTACTCCCTCCCCTGACCCCCAAACCCATCATGATGACTGGCATCATGACAAGTATTTCATTCCCTCCTCCATTCCCTCATCTCACTCCATCACACCCATCCGCCTTCCACCTCCTGAAAAAAGCAAAAACAAACGCAGGCCAATAGGGAGAAAATCCCCTGGAAAATTCCTCTTATAATATATAATCTTTATTAGTGCCACAAGTAGGCTTACTTAACACTGCAATGAAGTTACTGTGAAAAGCCCCTAGTTGCCACATTCCGGTGCCTGTTTGGGTACAGAGAGGGAGAATTCAGAATTTCCAATTCACCTGACAATGTCTTTCAGGTCTTGTGGGAGGAAACCGGAGCACCCGGAGGAAACCCACGCAAACACTGCCACGCCCTCAAAACTGAAATTTAAAAAATTCACTCTCTGACTTACATTTATTTGGTGCCGTTCATGACCAAAATATATCCGGAATCACTTTACAGCCATTGCGTACCTTGCAATTCAGTCACTGTTATATGTAGTCTGTAGCAATCTGCACAGTGAGACCCAACAAATAGAAATGTCATGACAACCTGATAATCTGATTTTATTGAATTCGGATGGATGTCAGTCGAGTGGGGCTGATTTCTCCTGGATGGTGTCGAGCTTCTTGAGTGTTGTTGGAGCTGACTCATTCCATTACACTCCTGACTTGTGCCGTGTAGATGGTGGACAGGCTTTCGGGGTCAGGGAGGTGAGTTACTCATTGCAGGATTCCCAGTCTATGATCTGCTTTTGTAGCCACCATATTAATGTGGCTGGGACCAGTTCAGCTTCTGGTCAATAGTAACCCCCAGGATGTTGTTTGGGGTTATTCAGTGATGGTAATGATATTGAATGTCAAGGCAATAGTTAGATTCTCTCATTGGAAATGGTCATTGCTGGAACTTGTTTGGTTCAAATGTTACTTACCACTTGAATATTGTTCAGTCACAGTAACTTCATTGAAGCTTACTCGTGACAATAAGCAATTTTCATTTTCTTGTTACACATGGACACGGACTGCTTCAGTGTCTGAGGGGTAGCGAATGGTGCTGAACATTGTGCAGTCATCAGTAAACATCCCCACTTCTGACCTTATGATGGAAAGGTCATTGATGAAGCAGCTGAAGATGGTTGGGCCAAGAACATTACCATGAGGAACTCCTGCAATGATGTCCCGGGATTGAGATGATTGACCTCCAACAACCACAACCACCTTCCTTTGTGCTGGGTATGACTCCAACCAGCAGAGAGTTTTCCCCCGATTCCCATTGACTCCAGTTGTGCTGGGCTCATTGATGCCATACTTGATCAAATGCTGCCTAGATGTCAAGGGCAGTGACTCTCACCTTACCTTTTGAGTTTAGCTCTTGAATCCATGTTTAGACCAAACGTTTATGAGGCCAGGAGCTGAGTGGCACTGGTGGAATCCAACTGACCATCATGATCAGGTTTTAATGTGTAAGTGTCATTTGATAGCACTGTTGATGGCCCCTTCCATCACTTTACTGATGATCGAGGATAGACTGATTAGGAGGCCAGATTGGATTTGTCCCATTTGTTGTGGGTAGGACATACCTGGGTAAGATACCATATTATTGGGTCGATGCCAGTGTTGCAGTTGACAAAACAAAACCAGATGGGAATGTGCTGTGAGGAGGACGCACAGATATATAGACAGGTTAAATGAGTTGGCAACAAGTTGGCAGATGGAGTATAATGGAGGAAAATGTGAAACTTGTCCACTTTAGAACATAGAACAGTACAGGCCCTTCGCCCTCGATGTTGTGCCGAGCAATGATCACCCTACTTAAACCCACGTAACCCGTATACCCGTAACCCAACAATCCCCCCATTAACCTTACACTACGGGCAATTTAGCATGGCCAATCCACCTAACCCGCACATCTTTGACTGTGGGAGGAAACCGTAGCACCCGGAGGAAATCCCACGCACACACGGGGAGGACGTGCAGACTCCACACAGACAGTGACCCAGGGAATCGAACCTGGGACCCTGGAGCTGTGAAGCATTGATGCTAACCACCATGCTACCGTGAGGTCCCAACTTGGGTAGGAAGAGGAGAAAAGTAGCAAATGGTTTAAATGGAATATACCCTTGAGGTACAGAGGGATCTGGGTGTCCTGATACATGAATCGCAAAACGTTAGTCTGCGGGTGCAGCAAGCAATTAGGAAGGCAAATGGAATGTTGCCATTTATTGGAAAGAGGAATGGAATATAAAATAGGGAGGTTCTACTGTGGCTGCCCAGGGACCTTGGTAATAGCACACCTAAAGCACTGTGTACAGTTTGTCTCTTTATTGCAAAGTATGCAATTGTATTGGAAGCAGTTCAGAGAAGGTTCATTCAATTCCCTGGGATGAGGAGGTTATCTTTTGAGGAAAGGTTGGACAGGCTGCGCCTGTAACCACTGGAGTTAGAAGAGTGCGAGGTGATCTTATTGAAATGTATAAGATCTTGAGGGGACTTGTCAGGTCTTCATCTAAAAAGACAACATTTTTCATAAGTTGCTCTGTAAAAGTGTCAATAAGGAATTGTTTACTGTGCCTTCATTTCCAATTTACACTTGTTCAACATTAAAATTTAGAAAACAATGATCACAGTTCTTGCTCCTTGTAAATATTTTTTATTATTTCAAAAGTAATTGAACTAATGAAATGTCTCAAGTTGTGAAAAAAATGAACCTAACATTGTCTGTTATGAAACCTTACTGTTGGTGACAATAGTCGGTGACTGCTTAATTTTTCACATTACCTTCACTACTTTAGCAGTGAATTTAGCACAATTCCAGCAAATGGGGATTACACCTTTATTAAAATACAGACAAAATTCTCACATAAGCACTCATTGTCTGTTCCCTAAGATGCCAACTGCAGCATCAGAGTTTGGACAAAGATTGTGGGGAAATCCCCATGAGGCTATTCCATGGCAATAGGTCAAATCATGCTTGTAATGCAAGTTACTTTTAATTTTCTACCATGAGAAGCATTCATATTTGATGCTGCTAAGATTTTGCACAGTGATTATATTTCTCTCAGCTCTGTACTGAACAAATTAAAATTAACACAGAGGTCCCTTCTGTGGTGAAATTTTATCTACAAAACTAAAGGTATTATCACCTGAATGTAATATCTTTATGAAAATATTGGCATGTAAACTAACATAGGAGAATTAATTACAAAGATGACTCATACATTATTACCCAGCTCATTCTGCCAGGTTTTCCTTCAATTTCCAGTCATGTTATTGTAGATGCTCATTTAAGCAATATTGTTACATGACATCAGAGATACCTCATCTAATTCTCATCTAATTCTGTCTTCTTGAGTGTTTCCCTCTTTAATCTCTCCGCCATTGTGTCTTCAACTTTCAAGGTTCCAAGGTCTGGAATTAATTCCCGAAACCTCTCCAGCCACCTTTCATCCTTTAATAAAAGCACAATACTGCGGATGCTGGAAATCTGTAATAAAATTGAAAATGCTGAAAAAATCTCATATCAGTCAGCACCTAGAGAGAGAAATATGAAACGTTCAGAGCTTTGAAACATTGACCCTGTTTCTCTCTCCAAAGATGATTCCACACCTGCCGTGTTTTTTTTCTCTTCCTTTAAGGTGCTTCTGAAAACATTCCTCTCCAACCAAGCCTATCCCAAATTTCCTTATGTGGCTTGGTGTCAACTTTGTTCTGAAAGAACCACCTTGGGGCATTTGATGAATGTTATTCGATAAATACCAGTTGCTGTTATTCATGACTGTAGCCATATTCTTGCAACATGGCCTTTCAATTTGAAGAGGAATCTTCTTTTTTTAAAAAATATTTTTATTCTCCTTTTTCATATTTCCTCCCAAATTTGCAACCCACCAACAATAAACAATAAGCAGTAACAGATATAATGTCAATCTCCATATCAACATCAAGAATCCCAACTTTCCACTAACCCCCAACAAACTGCCCGCATGTTAACATAAACAAAAAGGAATCAGGAATCACCCATAGTCGCCATTACCACACACAGTCCCCCTCCCCCTAACCCTCCCAACACCCCAAACTAATGTTCGATGTTATCCAATTCATGAAAGTGCATAATGAATAACGCCCATGAATTGTAGAACCCCTCCATCCTTCCCCTTAATTCAAACTTAACCTTCTCAAGATTCATGAATTCCAACAGTCCCCCCCCCCCCCCCCCCCCCCCCACCCCCCCCCCCCCCCCCCCCCGCCACAACCAGGCCACAGGGTGGAGAGGGGTGCTCTCCATCTCAACTGGATCTGCCTCGGTCCGATCAACGAGGTGAAGGCTACACATCTGCATCCGCACCTGTTTCCAACCACGACTGGTCCGACACCCCGAATATGGCTCATCCTTGCCCTCGTGAGGTGTGCTCTGCATACCACCTTCAGCTGTATCAGCCCCAACCTCACGCACGAGGTGGAGGCATTCACTCTCCGGAACACCTCACACCAGAACCCCTCCTCCATACCCTCTCTCAACTCTTCTTCCCACTTTGCTTTGATCCCTTCCAGTGATGCCTTCTCCTCTTCCAAAATAGCCCTGTAAACCGCCTACTGAACCCCCTTCTCCAGTTCCCCTGTCGTCAGCACCTCCTCCAGCAATATGGAGGCCTGCTCCACCGGGAAGCTCTGTATCACCTTTCTGGCAAAAGAAGAGGAATCTTCTTTAGCAATGAATTAACTTTGTTTCATTTCCTTGCCTCTTCCGTCATCAGTAACTGTTTCTAAGAATGGTTCATTGACCTGAAACATTAACCCTCTCGGCACAGATGCTATGGGACCTGCTCAATACATCTTGCTGCTGCTGCATGTAGCTATTCCCCACCAGGAGACACTGCTGCCACGGTGGCGCCACACGGGTCTGATTTGCATCATTCTCACACATCCACTGTAGCTCGTCTGAAACAGCTCAGTGACATCTTTCACCCCACTAGCCTCGGCCTATCCTTTTTTCTGCTGCCCTCCACTTACCCGTGAGAAGAGATTTTGTAGCTTTTCAGCTGTGAAAGACTGACATTTTGTTTCCTGAGCTTGACTAAAAGTTATTTTTGCTCTTACATTTTTATTGGTTTTACAGCCTGTTGTATGAAAATGTTTAGAACACGCCTGAGTCTCCACATTTCAAAGGTGTCATTCTTTCACAGACCTTTATTTATTGTCCAAGTCCTGACGTGGACAGGAAAGTGAATAGAATGAGGCCTCTTAACATTTTTCTTATTTGAAGCTTGAGTATCCTTGTTGTTAACACATGCTTCATCTCACAAAATCTCGCTTCTCAATCCTTCTTCTAATTTCAACATCGCCTGTTTGTCCATACATCCAGTTATTTTCTATGCTTATTTTTGTAAAGGGACTGGTTTAGCACAGTCGGCTAAACAGCTGGCCTGTAATGCAGAACAATGCCAGCAGCGTGGGTTCAATTCCTGTACCGGCCTCCCCGAACAGGTGCTGGAATGTGATGACTAGGGGCTTTTCACAGTAACTTCATTGAAGTCTACTTGTGACATAAGTGATTATTATAAAAAATAAATTTAGGGTACCCAATTCTTTTTTTCCAGTTGAGGGCAATTTAGCATGACCAATCCACCTACCCTGCATATCTTTTGGTTGTGGGAGAAAGTGCAACCTCCACATGACAGGACTCAGGGCTGCCATTAGGCAGCAGGCTAACCACTGCACCACCGTGCTGCCCTTTTCTATGCTTATTTAGACATCTAAAATGTGGAGTGTTTTGCTTTCAGTAGCTTGCATTAATTCCTTCACGGATCCCCCAAACATAGTACTTTGAAATCTTGCTGAATCATAGAATTTACAGTGCAGAAGGAGGCCATTCGGCCCATCGAGTCTGCACCGGCTCTTGGAAAGAGCACCCTACCCAAGCCCAGACCTCCACCTATC
This sequence comes from Scyliorhinus canicula, assembly GCF_902713615.1. Classification (NCBI taxonomy): domain Eukaryota; kingdom Metazoa; phylum Chordata; class Chondrichthyes; order Carcharhiniformes; family Scyliorhinidae; genus Scyliorhinus; species Scyliorhinus canicula. The sequence continues at coordinate 2,789,006 of NC_052162.1, forward strand.
CCCATAACCCAGTAACCCCCCCAACACTTAGGGCAATTTGGACACGAAGGGCAATTTATCATGGCCAATCCACCTAACCTGCACATCTTTGGACTGTGGGAGGAAACCGGAGCACCCGGAGGAAACCCCGCAGGACACGGGGAGAACGTGCAGATTCCACACAGACAGTGACCCAACCGGGAATCGAACCTGTGACCCTGGAGCTGTGAAGCAATTGTGCTAACCAATATGCTACCGTGCTGCCCAAGGGGAACATGTTGCAGAAGTTTTTCAGCTTGTACACATCAGGACAAACACATTAATACCAAATTAACAATTCAGACTGCAGGAGAAAAAGGAAGCTGATTGGTTGACAAAATGATTTTTCAGACATCACCATGGAGATAGCAAAGGGGATCTATATGGTTCCCCAAGCCCTGGATAACTGTGCACGGCTCAAACACTTTACTTTTATTCCTTCCAAATTTCTTGGTCTTCTCCCTCTGTCCAATTTTCTACCAGTGTATGTTTGTGCTCATAATAATGACATTCAGTTGTTGATCTGTTGTCCATTACTTCCTTATGAACATTAAAGGCAGTTAATCAAATGAATTAAACTGCAGAAATGATGGCCAGCACATTGCTGTTTCTTTACACAGGTAAATCTCCAATATGGAGATTGGGTCTGGTTTAGCACCGTAGGCTAAACAGCTGACTTGTAATACAGAATAATGCCAGCAATGTGGGTTCAATTCCTGCACAAGCCTCCCCGAACAAGTGCTGGAATGTGGCGACTAGGGGCTTTTCTTTTCACAGTAACTTCATTGAAGCCTACTTGTGACAATAAGCGATTATTATTATATGGCAGGTTCCAGAGGAACAAGTGACATTGGACCTCTGGGGTTTTCCTGGTCTGTTGTAGACAGACTCCGGATAGAGATTGAACACGGGTGATTTAGTCAGCCCTCAATTTCATGTACGGTGTGACTATCAGGTAGCATAAGGTGAATTCAATGTCCTTGGCCTTTACCATCTCGTTCCTTTGTAGGTACCCCAAACCTGCCCTGATAAATCAGGCAACACACTTATGGGAACATCTTCTCTCCCAGGACTGATTGAATGAAAACACAGACCATGGGCGAAATTCTCCGACCCCCGCAAGAGTCGGAGAATTGCCCGGGGCCGCGTAAATACCACCCCGCCATGGCCGGATACACCGCCACCCTGGATTGCAGGGGCTGGAATCACGCCGTGCCGATCGGCGTGCCCCCTGCGCGATTCTCCGTCCGGTGATGGGCCGAAGTCCCGCCGCTGAGAGGCCAATCCTGCCGACGTGGTTTCAACCACCTTGGTTGGCGGTGGGATTGGCGGCGGTGAGCGGGATCCTGGGGGGGACGCGGGGCGATCGGACCCGGGGGTGCCCCCACGGAGGCCTGGCCCGTGATCGGGGCCCACCGATCGGCGGGCGGACCAGTGCCCTGGGGGCACTCTTTTTCTTCCGCCACGGCCTCCACCATGGCGGAGGCGGAAGAGAACCCCCCTACCGCGCATGGCGAAGGCCTTTCAGCCAGTCCCGATGCCGGGCGGCGGGCGTCAAAGGCCGTTGGCACCAGTTTTGGTGCCAGTCGGCGTGGCGCCAACCACTCCGGCACGGGCCTTGCCCCTAAAGGTGCGGAGAATTCCGCACCTTTGGGGAGGCCCGACGCCGGAATGGTTGGCGCCACTCCGCTACGCTGGGACCCCCCACCCCGGTGGGTAAAGGAGAATCCCGGCCCCTGTGTCTGTGCACTTTAGTTGCAAATTGGAGACTGCTTCTGCTAAAAATGTCAGCAGAAGTGGGAAAAGCCAGACAAAGCTAGCGGCTTTCTCCTCATCTTCATTGTGATGTTTAAAAACCAGTTAATTTTGATTTGCATCCAAAAAAATGTACATTTTTTAATATTCAAAATTTGACAGTGAAGCATTTCTTTGGGAGATTGTACTTGAATTATAATCTAATGAACCACAACCTAATCCCAATCCCTCTGGGGTCGGAAAGTAATGCAGACTATTGTAGACTATAGCATAAAGTGGGGGTCAGTCGATGTAGGTGTTCAGTGTTACGTGTATTGAACTGAATGAAACCATAAAAATGCAGTAAGATGATATGAAATGAATTACCTGCTGCAGTTCAAAAACATGTTTGAAGGAATCACTTGGATCTGAGGATCAAAGAAGGACTCACTATCAAAAGACTCCAGTGACAATTGTAAATCCACAATAGCTAACAAGGACGATGCACTACAAAAGTAAACTGCTTTTACTGAACCATTAGTCAATACTAAAAGACAGATCAGTCCTTACCTGTAAACACAGTTAAATATCAGTATCAAATAAATGTATGAATTAGGAAAGGTGTTTCCATTCTTGCTGGACATTATGTCGTACATTTCCTGAGCAGCATTGAACAAATGGATACATGTGTCAAATTCTTCTCTCTGTTATCTTACAGAGGCTCCACTGTGCTCATTTTAAACTGTTCAATGGTTCTCCCAAAACATTGAACAAAGAACTTTAGTTAAATGTGTTTACAAGCCCATTCACTTATCCCATTCTCTAATTTCAAGGACAACTTTATAAAGCTTGAAAAGTGTGGCTTCTCAAACAGTAAACAGAGAATCAAGAACTTAAAATTACACCGTGCCTTTCTCAACCCTGTTACCCCAAAAACACTTCACAAACAATGAATATTTTTGAAGTACTTTCACAATTGTTTCATAGGCAAATACAGAAGCCCCTCCCTTGATTTTACCCCTTCCCATCCGAGGGCAGCCTGCAGGTCTTGGCGAGTGGGGCAATGACCAGGTCAGTGGCAAAATTGACAAGATCCCAATAGATGAGCATACTGTCCAGGGATTTAAGGAAGAAGATGGAGACTGTGGCTGGTACGTAAGGGACAACCTGCTAGTGGTGATGGTAAGATCTCTAGCAAGAGATTCTTTCCCCCTCTGCTCCGCGAGGTGATAGTGGATGAGAACAATTTGAAATGATCACAAAATAAATAAAAGATTCAGAAAAATATCTCTTTGCACAGGGGATGTTTAAAATAAAGAGTTTTCCATCACAAACATCATTGAAGCATGGCTACAGGAACATAAAAGCAGGAGGAGGCCATTACGTAGAATCATAGAGTCCTTACAGAGCAGAAGGAGGCCATTCGGCCCATTGAGTCGGCACTGACCTTTTGGAAGACCGCCTACCTAGGACCAATCCACTGCCCTATTCCTGCAACCCCACCCTCAGGGGTAATTCAGCATGGACAATCCATATAACCTGCACATCTTTGGAGTGTGGGAGGAAATGGAACACCCAAGGAACCCACGCAGACACCGGGAGAAAATGCAAAACTCCACAGTCACCCAAGGTCGGAATCAAACCCAGGTCCTGGTGCTGTGAGGCAGAAGTGCTAACCCACTATGCAACCAGGCCACCCCCCCCCCCCCCCCACCCCCCCGATCTTTAGCCCATAAATTATTTTAAACAACAATCAGAAAGCAAGGATTGAAGGGAAGAGTTTGATTAAACTGAATGGGGTCTTAAAAGGTGCGGGGATGGAGAGAAGTGTGGGTTAGACTGCATGGATGTGAAAGGGTATGTGTATTGAGCATGAAAGTGGGATATTAAAGGGATGGGAAGAGAGAAGGTGAATTAAGTACAGCTACACTTAGGAGCAAACAATATATTGGGTATGACATGGTTTGCTGTACTGTTAATACAGAACATTCTGGGGATTTGTTATTCATTAAATCTTGGAAATATTGCAAAACCGCTATGAAATGAAATGACATTCGCTTATTGTCACAAGTAGGTTTCAAATGAAGTTACTGTGAAAAGCCCCTAGTCGTCACGTTCCGGCACCTGTTCGGGGAGGCTGGTATGGAAAAATATATACTACCTTATGGTCATTCGTTTACTGTACCTGAAGTACAGATATTGTTCCTACTTTATTTTCAGGAGCTACATAATTCTGAGGGGTATAGTTAGGGTGAACAGTTGGAGGCTTTTTCCCAGGGCGGAAATGACAATTACAAGGGGGCACAAGTTCAAGATGAGAGGGTAGAGGTTCAGTGGAGATGTGTGGGGGAAGTTTTTTACAGAGAGTGGTGGTGGCCTGGAATGAATTGCCAAGTGAGGTGGTTGAGGCAGATACGTTAGGCACCTTTTTAAAATAAAATTTAGAGTAACCAATTCATTGCACGTTTTTGGGTTGTGGGGGCAAAAACCACGCAAACACGGGGAGAATGTGCAAACTCCACACTGACAGTGACCCAGAGCCGGGATCGATTAGCGACCTTTTTGACTTATCTGGATAGACACATGAACTGACGGGGTATAGAAGGATACAGGCTGTTGGTCTAGATAGGACACGTGATCGGCACAGGCTTGGAGGGCCGAAGGGCCTGTTCCTGTGCTTTATTGTTCTTTATTCTAGATTTAAACAAATGCGCAAATCGTGCAAAATAATTGAACGGAAATCGTGTTTTTATTTCTGCACAGAGCCAGTAACTTCCACACCTAGTTTCTCAACTACATCAAGAAACTACCCAATATTTTGAAGACTGTTGAAGATGGTGGCAGAATAACGAACGGGAGACATTCCACCTCACACCTGGGTCTAGGACCTCAGGGTCCTAACCCCTTATGCTGGGGCAGGAATCTCCAACAGCCATTTTTGGATTGCAGCAAGAGAAAATGGCGCAAGATATATCCCCCCGTACAGTGTGTACCACCTTTAAGATGCACTGTAGCAATTCCTCTAGGTTCCTTCATGCACCTTCCAAATCATCAACCTCTATTATCTCGAAGGACAAGGGCAGCAGATGCAAGAGAACACCATCACCTGTGAATTCCCTTCCAAACCGCACACCATCCCAACTTGAAGCTGTTCCTTCACTGTCGCTGGGTCAAAACCCTGGAACTCCCTCTCTAACAGCACTGTGGGTGTACCTACACCACATGGACTGCAGCGGTTCAAGAAGGCAGCTCACCACCACCTTGTCAAGGGCAATTAGGAATGGGCAATAAATGCCGGCCTATCTAGTGACGGCCACATCCTGTGAATGAATGTAGAAACATTTTGTAAGTTTTTTTTTACAGTAAAAGGAGCAGCTCAATTTAAAATATGGGAAAGAAACATATGGGAGGGTATTTTCCAGGCCCATTTGGCATGCACGCAAATCCCATCTCACGAGAGGGCCACACAGGATTGGGGAGTGCCCACAATGGGACACCCCATTGGCCAGCTGTCAGGGCGGTTGATCCGTCGGCAGAGGCGCGCTGCACTAGGAAACGGATGTGGTGGGATGGAGAATCCAATATTCCCACAAAATGGAAATGCCGGCGATGATGGTAGAGGACCTCACTTTCACTTCGAGATATCAGAGCGCCCTTTAAAAAAGGTGCCCCGATCTGAAGAGCCGAACTCGTACTATGAGGCCGCTTCCACCAGAGTGACAGCACAAAAGACGCCCCTCTGCTTTTTTAGACAGTGTCAGAGAGAAAACCTGGCAGTTTCTCTGGGGAGAAACATACGGTTTTCAGTCAGAACCTGACACTGCCATTTTTCTGGAAAATTCCTCCCATTATTGATTGCGAAGATTTATATTCTTGTTTCACTGGGAATTGTAGTGAGTTCAATTACTTGGGGAACAATGGATCAATGACCAGGACACACAACAGATAGAATCACATTTTCCTCCCATTATGGGACATATTTGATAATAAGTGTTATTCCAATCAATAGGCCGGGGTACCAGGTGGAGTGTATGATGCCAAACTGGTGCAACTCCCCTCCTTACTCTGCCCATGTCCAATTTTACCTGCCTTATTTTTTATACTTCCCGGAATATATGGGCTAGACAGCTGGTTTGTGATGCAAAAAACAAGGCCAGCAGCGTGGTTTCAATCCCCATACCGGCTGAGAATTCTGAATTCTCCCTCTGCGTATCTGAAAAGGCGCCGGAATGTGGTGACTAGGGGCTTTTCACAGTAACTTCATACTTATGACAATAAAAGATTATTATTATTATATACTCACGCCAGTTAAACTTGCTTTTTGCAGATAATGGTTTCTTCTCATCAGTTTAAAGTCCAGGGTGTTCATTCCTTCTCCATGTCATTTCTCCTTTCCAGTTTCATACCCAGATTGGAAATATGCGACAAAAACAGACAATACTGGACAATCTCAGCATCTGTGGAGAGAGAAGGGAGCTAAAATTTCGAATCTGGATGACTCTTCATCAAAGCTAGAGAGAACTGGAAATAGGATGAGATCTGTGCTGTTGTAGGGGGAGAGGGGAGTGGAGCAGTGGGGCTGGATAAAGGGCCAGCGATAGATGGAGGTTGACAAAGGTGTTGTAGACTAAAAGACAAAGGGAATGTAAATGATGGTGGGAATGACTAATGAGGGTGCTGGTAGTGGCACATTAAGAGATCAGAATGTGATAAAGGCAGAACTTCTAGTCCATCCCAAAATCCACAAACAGGACTGTCCCGGAAGACTCATTGGCTCAGCCTGTTCCTGTCCCACTGAACTTATTCCTTCCTAACTTGACTCCATTTTCTCTCCTCTTGTCCAACCCCTTCCCATCTACTTTCGCAATTCCTCTGATGCTCAACATGGTATCAACAACCCCAGTTCTCTGGTCCTCCTCTTTACCATGTTTGTCTAATCCCTCTACACCTCCAGTCCCCACCAGGATGGTCTGAGGGCTCTCCACTTCTTCGTCAAACAGAGGCCTGAACAATCCTCATCAACCACCACTCTCTTCCGTCTGACTGAACTTGTCCTCTCACTTAACAATTTCCCCTTTAACTTGTCTCATTTCCTCCAAACCAAATGTGTGTCTATGGGTACCCGCGTGGGTTCCAGTTTTGCCTGTCTCTTTATGAGGTATGTGGAACATTCCGAGACCGAGATCTCAAACCCAGCATCAAGCCCATGGTGTACAGCATCAAGCCCATGGTGTACAGCATCAAGCCCATGGTGTACAGCATCAAGCCCATGGTGTACAGCATCAAGCCCATGGTGTACAGCATCAAGCCCATGGTGTACAGCATCAAGCCCATGGTGTACAGCATCAAGCCCATGGTGTACAGCATCAAGCCCATGGTGTACAGCATCAAGCCCATGGTGTACAGCATCAAGCCCATGGTGTACAGCATCAAGCCCATGGTGTACAGCATCAAGCCCATGGTGTACAGCATCAAGCCCATGGTGTACAGCATCAAGCCCATGGTGTACAGCATCAAGCCCATGGTGTACAGCATCAAGCCCATGGTGTACAGCATCAAGCCCATGGTGTACAGCATCAAGCCCATGGTGTACAGAGCAGCATTGGTCCCCCGCCCCCCTGTATGCATCAGAAACATGGACAATGTACAGCAGACACCTCAAATCCCTGGAGTGACATCACCATTGCTGCCTCCGCAAAATCCTGCAAATCCACTTGCAGGGTAGGTGTACCAACATGAGCCTCCTCTCCCAGGCCAATATCCCCAATATCGAGGCACTGGTCATGCTCGGCCAGCTGTGATGGGCGGGTCACACTGTCCACATGCCTGACACAAGACTCACGAAACAAGTGCTTTCTTCCAAGCTCCGCAATGGCAGGCGATCATGAGGAGGGTAGAGGAAAAGCTGCAAGGACACTCTGAAAGCCTCCCTAAATAAATGCAACATCCCCATCGACACGTGGGAATCACTTGCCTTAGAATGCACAAACTGGAGAAAAAGCATTCGCGAAGGCGCCAATATCCTGGAGTGTCACAGGGTGGAGCATGCGGAGGCCAAGTGCAAACAGCGGAAGGAGAGCACAGAATCCAGAGCATCCCACCCCACCTCATGAAATGAAATGAAATTCGCTTATTGTCACGAGTAGGCTTCAATGAAGTTACTGTGAAAAGCCCCTAGTCACCACATTCCGGCGCCTGTTCGGGGAGGCTGTTACGGGAATTGAACCGTGCTGCTGGCCTGCCTTGGTCTGCTTTCAAAGCCAGTGATTTAGCCCTGTGCTAAACACCACCTGCCAAACCTGTGGCAGAGTCTGCAGATCCAGGCTTGGACAATTCCGTCACCGCAGAGCCCACATCTCCAGAGTGGAAGCAGGTCACCCTCGACCCTGAGGGACTGGCCAAAAAGGAGGAGAAGAAGGAACATTTCCTGTTCCAGTCCTACTCTAGCTCCATCCTACATCAATGATGCTATCATGTTTCCATTTGGACCTGGGAAAACTGATCACTGCTCTATCATAGAATCATAGATTTTACATTGCATAAAGAGGCCATTCAGCCCATCGAATCTGCACTCGCCAGTGGAAAAAGTACCCTACCTCCACCCTAACCCCGTAACCCAGTAACCCCACCTAATCTTTTTTGGACAGTAAGGGCAATTTAGCATGGCCAATCCACCTAACCTGCACATCTATGGACTGTGGGAGGAAACCGGAGCACCAGGAGGAAACCCATGCAGACACGGGGAGAACGTGCAGACTCCGCACAGACAGTGACCCAAGCCGGGAATCGAACCTGGGACCCTGGCGCTGTGATGCAACTGTGCTAACCACTGTGCTACAGTGCTGCCCATGTTATCACCTTCACATGCTCCTTCTCTGACACTTCCCTTCAATTCCTTGATTTCTCTATCGCCATTTCATGCAATAGATTGTCCACTGGTATCCATTACAGTCTTAAAAATGTTTTTTCCAATTAAGGGGCAATTTTGTGTGGCCAATCCACCAACCCTGCAAATCTTTGGGTTGTGGTGAGTCCTCAGCGCCGTGAGACAGCAGTGTTAACTATTGCGCCAACATGCCGCCCTCTAGTACCCGTTACAAGCCCACCGACACCCCTAGGGCAGCACAGTGGCGCAGTGGTTAGCAGTGCTGCTTCATTTTGCCGAGGTCCCCGGTTCGATCCCGGCCCTGGGTCACTGTCTGTGAGGAGTTTACACATTCTCCCCATGTCTTCATGGGTCTCACCCCCACAACCCAAAGATGTGCAGGATTGGCCATGCTAAATTGCCCCTTAATTGGAAAATGCAATTGGGTACTCTAAATTTAAAAAAAACAGGCCCACTGACCCCCACAGCTACCTCAACAACAACTCTTCACACCCCACACCCCACATCCTGTAAAGACTCCATTCCATTCCCCAGTTCCTTCACCTCTGTAGTTGACAAATGTGAAGTTATCCATTTTGGTAGGCATAACAGCAAAAGGGATTATTAGTTCAATGATAAAATATTAAAACATGCTGCTGTGCAGATGGACCTGGGTGTGCTAGTGCATGAGTCGCAAAACGTTGGTTTACAGGTACAACAGGTGATTACGAAGGCGAATGGAGTTTTGTCCTTCATTGCTAGAAGGATGGAGTTTAAGACTAGGGAGGTTATGCTGCAATTGTATGAGGTGTTAGTGAGGCCACACCTGGAGTATTGTGTTCAGTTTTGGTCTCCTTACCTGAGAAAGGATGTACTGGCGCTAGAGGGTGTGCAGAGGAGATTCACTGAGTTAATCCCAGAGCTGAAGGGGTTGGATTATGAGGAGAGGTTGAGTAGACTGGGACTGTACTCGTTGGAATTTAGAAGGATGCGGGGGGATCTTATAGAAACATTTAAAATTATGAAGGGAATTGATAGGATAAATGCGGGGAGATTGTTTCCACTGGCAGGTGAAAACAGAACTAGGGGGCATAGCCTCAAAATAAGGGGAAGTAGATTTAGGACTGAGTTCAGGAGGAACATCTTCACCCAAAGAGTTGTGAATCTATGGAATTCCTTGCCCAGTGAAGCAGTTGAGGCTCCTTCATTAAATGTTTTCAAGATAAAGATAGATAGTTTTTTGAAGAATAAAGGGATTAAGGGTTATGTGTTCAGGCAGGAAAGCGGAGCTGAGTCCACAAAAGATCAGCCATGATCTCATTGAATGGCGGAGCAGGCTCGAGGGGCCAGATGGCCGACTCCTGCTCCTGGTTCTTATGTTCTTATGTTCTCATGTAGCATCTGTTCTGATGATGCCACTTTCCAAACGGTGCTACTGACATGTCTTCATTCTTCATGGTTTCCCAACAACTGTGGTTGGCAGAGCTCTCAACCATGTCCAACCCATCTCCTGCACCTCTGCTCTCACCCCCTCTTCTCCCTCCCAGAACCAGGATAGGGTCCCCCTTGTCCTAATCTATCACCCCACCAGCCTCCGCTTTCAAACCACCTGCAGCATGATGCCACCACCAAACACATCTTCCCCTCACTCCCTTGTCGGCATTCCTCAGGGACCGTTCCCGTTGGGATAACCTTGCTTTCCTCCATCACCTCCAACATCTCACCCTCTTCCCATGGCACATTTACCTCCTCCCTGCTCACCATCACAGGCCCCAAACACTCTTTTCAAGTGAGGCAGTGCTTCATGTGCGCCTCCTTCAATCTGGTCTATTGCATTCGCTGCTCCCATTAGAACATAGAACATAGAACAGTACAGCACAGAACAGGCCCTTCGGCCCTCAATGTTGTGCCGAGCCATGATCACCCTACTCAAACCCACGTATCCACCCTAAACCCGTAACCCAACAACCCCCCCCCCCCCCAACCTTACTTTTATTAGGACACTACGGGCAATTTAGCATGGCCAATCCACCTAACCCGCACATCTTTGGACTGTGGGAGGAAACCGGAGCACCCGGAGGAAACCCACGCACACAGTGTGGTCTACTCTACATTGGAGAGACTAAACGCAGACTGGGTGACCGCTTTGCAGAACACCTCCGCCCCATCCACAAGCAGGACCCAGACCTTCCTGTCACCATTTCAAATCACCGTCCTGTTCTCACGTCCACACGTCCGTCCTCGGCCTGCTGCAATATTCCAGTGACGCCCAGCGCAAACTGGAGGAACAGCATCTCATCTTCCGATTAGGCACGTTACAGCCTTCTGGACTCAACATTGAGTTCCACAACTTCAGACTGTGATCTCTCTCCTCCACCTTCACCCCATTTTTATTTCTATCAATTTATTTTCACTTCTTCCATTGTTTTGTTTTTCTCTCATTATTGTCTCCCCTCCCCCCACCCCACCCCACTAAGGTCACCTGAAAGCTCGTATTTGAAACAAACCTGTTGGACTTTAACCTGGTGTTGTAAGACTTCTTACTGTGCTCACCCCAGTCCAACGCCGGCATCTCCACATCATGTTCCAAATCGCCCTTTACACGCTGCTTATCTTTGTCCTGCATTAACATATTCTGATCTCTATCAGCATCCTTCTTAGTCATTATCACCATTATTTACATCCCTTGATTGTTTTGTCCACAACATCTTTGTCAATCTCCACCTAATGCAGCTTTCCTTTCCAATCTTCCACGTCCCAACCCCCAACAGCAGTATAAATCTCATAAAGTGTCAACAAGACTTGAAACGTTAGCTTTGTTTCTGTTACAAACCCACACGGATCTAAGGGGGTAGGGATGATTATCTACCCTTTGGCTCGTGACGAATATGATTTCCCCAATAAGGGTTAACAATCTCTGACTATGTATAAATGGAGTCGGCCAGCAAGGCACTGACTGAGGAAGACCCAGTAGGGAACTACTGGAGCTGCATATGGTAGTTATTGTTAAATAAAGTAAGCTTTTGTTTCAACCTACTTGGTGTGGAATCATGGTCGTCCTTACAAAGGTTCCCTCTCCACAGAGGCTGCCAGACCCGCTGAGATTGTCCAGCATTTTCTATTTCTGTTTCAGATTCCAGCATCCGCAGTAATTTGCTTTTATCTCGGAAATATGCAGCCTGTTCAATCTTTCTTAGTTCAGCTCTTACAGTTTATGGAGTCTGTTGTCGCAAGGGGCCCTGGCAATTGAGTTTCGTTCATATATTCAGGTGGAAGGTGATTTTTGTCTTGGGCTTAGTGACACATACCAATTATTATCTCCACAAAATGCTACAATTTTGAGCTAAATGTCCGTTCAGAACAATATACTTGTAGATTGCACTTTTTATGACAAACACTGACGTTAGTAATAAAGTACAGATTCATTTTTGTCATCAGGCATTCATTTTGAATAAGCTGCTCTGTCATTTATGAAAAAATTAACATTACTGGTAGAAGGTTACTGCTGTGCTAATCCCATTGTAAAATGTGCAAAATGCTGTTAACAATGCTTGAACCACCTAAACATCGAGATTGCAGTTTGCCATTTGACAGCAGCTGAGCTGTAAAATTACTAACCCTCCAAATATCTGCTCCACAAATACCTAAAAATAATTTGAGGTTTATGCTGCTTAAAAATGCAATGTGTTATATTGCTTATTTTCAACTTTTCTCATACGACAACCCATGAAGGTATCTCTATAGCTTCCCTAGTTCTGTAACCTTCTCCACCTCAACAACCTTTTCAGATATCTGTGCCCCTCCAATTCTGGCTTCTTACACATCTGCCAATTTAATCACTCTGCAACTGGGGGCTTTCTGGAATTCCCTCCCTAAATCTCTCAGTGTCTGTCCCCCTCCCTCCTCCTTTATGACGCTCCGTAAAACCTACTTTAAAAATATATATATTTTAATTCATTTTTTAAAAATTATACATAAACAATAACTATAACAAATTCTTTCTAATAATAAAAATGCCCCCGCCCTTTAACAATGGGGATCAAATCTTTAAATTATAAAATAAATGGCCGCTATCTCAGGTAGAATCCATGAATTGAACCCTGCATGGTGTACGTAACTTTATCAAGATATAAAGATTCCAGAAGGTCTCCCAGCTATATTGAAGTACTGTGTGGAGACGATGATGTTCACCTCATTAGTATCAGCATATGAGCAATGAGTGAGGTGAAGGAGAGAACATCAGCCCCCGGCCCATCTTCAGCTTCGGAAAGTTAGACACCCCTATTATGGTACTGGGGGATAGGGATTTGTAGAATGGCCAAAATGGTGCTGAAGACAACCTTGGTAAGGCCACAATTGGAATACTGCACACAATTCTGGTCGCCACGTTACCAGAAGGATGTGGAGGCTTTGGAGAGGTTGCAGAGGAGGTTACCAGGATGTTGCCTGGTCTGGAGGGTGTTCGCTATGTGGAGAGGCTGAATAGACTCGGACTGTTGTCATTAGAACAACGGAGGTTGAGGGGTGACCTGATAGAGGTCTACAAGATTATGGGGCCATGGATACAGTGGATGGGCAGACACTCTTTCCCAGGGTGGAGGGATCAGTCACCAGGGGGCATAGGTTTAAGGTCCGTGGGGCAAAGTTGTGCGAGGCAGGTTTTTTGCACAGAGGGTGGTGAGGTCCTGGAATGCGTTGCCAAGGGAGGTTGTGGAAGCAGATACATTAACGGCGTTCAAAAGGCATCTTGACAAACACATGGATAGGATGGGTATAGAAGGTCCCGGCACTAGGGAGTACAGTGGGTTTGGCCAAGGGTGGTATTGTGACCCATACAGGCTTGGCGGGTTGAAGGGCCTGTTCCTGTGCTGTATTGTTCTTTGCTCTTCTTAAAATCCCACCAGTTTAGGACATGTCAGAACAAAAGAACATGATTGTCCTGGCCCATTGCACACTGTTCGCACTCATCTTTCACTTCCACTAACATCCTGCTCATCTTGCATTTGGTCAAATGGGCTCTCTGCACAACCTTCAGTTGTATTAATCCTAATTTAGCACAGGATGATGTTGCATTTATCCTCCGTAGAATCTGGCACCACAACCTTAAAACCTCTCCTAAACCTACCTCAGTGTCTCCACCCCACTCTCCTCTTAAACCTCTCAGTCTCGACCCCTCTCTCCTCCTAAACCTCTCAGTCTCGACCCCTCTCTCTTGCTACTTTTTGGACATCTGTCCTAATATCGCTTTGTGTGGCTTTGATGTTACGTTTTGTTTGATAGTGCTCCTGTAAAGTGCTTTTGGACTCTTCTATTCTTCTTCTTCGGTGGTCACTCGCTAAGGAGTCTGATTGTCCAGAAACTCTGTGTTATTGATCATGGGTTCTGTGGATCATTGTTTGATAAGCTCGGTCCTCGAGCCACATTTCCGACTGCACACTTGTCAGGTGTTTCCGGGAGGCGGGTTTGGTCCTTGGACTCGAGCTCGCTGGTATTCCTTTCTCAGGCTCCTTTTCCAGGCCTCCTCTTGAAGAATTGTGTCCCTTCAATCAGGAGGTTCCTCCACGTAGGTCTCATCTGAGCAAGGCTCTCCCAGGCATTGGTGTCTGTATTGCATTTCTTGAGGTAAGCGTTTTGGGTGTCTTTGAAGTGCTGACTTTGTCCTCCTCTTGCTTCTCTTGTTTGGAAGCCTACTTGAGCAGTCAAAGATTTGCTTTGGCAGTCGGAACTCTGACTTTCGCATTTTTGGTTGTTTGAGATTTCCACTTTCTTTTACAAAGAAAGAAACATAGAAATATTTATGGCGCAGAAGTAGCCATTTGACCTATCATGTCTGTACTAGACAAATTAAACAGCTTCAACCCACATTTTAGCTCTTAATCTGTATCCCAGTTGGTTATGGACCTCAAGTCCATATCCATTTTTAAAATTGTGAGTTCTGACTCGAGCACCTTTTCTGAAAGAGTTCCAGGTCCCACCATCCTTCGGGTGAAAGTTTTACTCCTCAGATCCCTAGTAACTTTTAAAAATTATTTTAAATCTATGCCCCCAATTATTGACCACTGTGCCAACAAAAATAAAGAGATGTTGCAGTGCCGAGCCACTGCTGCTTGACAATCTAGTTGGCTGCTGGCCAGGAGCCGAAGTGAAAACATGAGGGTCACATCCTTCAGCTAAACCTCTATGTTCCTGAGTTCCAATCCAAATCCCACAATTGGCAACTTCTATCACTTCCTCATCAGTATTGGGGACAATATCAATATTCGAGATAAGGTTTGGAGTAGATGATGAAGGAATAGAAGTTAGAGGGCGATGGGGACGGAGCGGTTAGGTTTGATTAGAATTATATGCTCGGTTACAGTGTTAGTAGTAATATGCTGATGAAGCCTGACTATTAAAATCAATCTCCCACTTGCATATTGACCCAGGAGTAAAAATCACAACACGTCCCCGCCCATGAGTGATGCCACAGGACATGAGGAGAATTCTGACCAATCATTTACCGAATGGAAACATTGCAGGAATGAGCTTGCTGCAGTTTCTGTCAGGAACATCTCCCCCGGGCAGCACTTTATTTTTACACTCGTTTCCAGTTTCTGCTTCCCGCAACTGACTCCACATCCAGTTTCCAATTGGCCAGTATACCAGCAGCTTGCCCACCCAGCCAGCACTCTTACAATTTTAAACCTTGATTAAAATCACCAGCAATAGCTTGTTGCTGAGTGAATGAACAGCTGTCTCTGTCACCAGCTGGACACCTTCGTTACCCTGAAGCAGTTTGAAAGATTTATTTTTAATTATTCATTCTGAGGAACTGAGCATTGTTGGCAAGGCTGGTTTTTATTGGCCCATCTACCCGCCACCCTGATAAAAGGGAAGACAGGTTGTCTTTTTGAATGACCGGTCACTGTTTGATACAACTCCGTTTCAGGGAGAAGTTATCCTATTTGGTAACAAGATTGCAGTCACATGTATGATTGCAGTCACATGTATGATTGCAGTCACATGTATGATTGCAGTCACATAAATGCTCAGATGGGCAAGGGGGTAGGTTTTCTTTCCGAAAGGCCATTAATGACCGAGCTGTATATTTTCAACAATCTTCATGGTCACGATAGCTGAGATCAGTTTGTAATTTTATATCCAGCTTTTTAAAATTGAATTCCAATTCTCAGACAGGTTTTTAAAAACAAATTTATAGTACCCAATTATTTTTTTCCCAATTTAGCCTGGTCAATCCACCGGGCCTGCATATCTTTGGGTTGTGGTAGTGAGATCCATGTACACACGGGGAGAATGTGCAAACTCTACACGGACAGTGATCCGGGGCTGGGATCAAACCCGGGTCCTCAGCGCCGCGAGGCAGCAGTGCTAACCACTGCACCACCGTGCTGCCCTCTTAGACAGGTTTGCTGAGATTGAAACTCTCATTTTCTGGATTAAACATACTGTTCAAAGTCTCAGGCAGTGGGAGCAAGTTTCACACTTGGGGAGGTGCGGATACCAGACTTTGGGCCTTCTTGCTGATGGTGAGCTTACAGACAGAGAACCTGGTTAAGGAAAGGGCTCGATATTCAAATTGGTGAGAACCTGATGCCCAAATAAGATTGGGATCCCAACCCTGCATTGCAAATGTGTCGCTTATGAGAAACTATTTTTCAGTATTTAGGAAGGACAGACATAAATGAAAAGGTGGTGGTGTGGCACTGCTGGTTAAAGAGGAAATTAATACAGTAGTGAAAAAGGATATTAGCTTTGACAATGTGGAATCTGTATGGGTATAGTTGAAAAATACCAAGGGGCAAAAAACATTAGTGGGTGTCATATATAGACCTCCAAACTGCACTGATGAGGTTGGGAAAGGCATTAAACATGAAATTAGTGATCCATGTAATAAGGGAATATCGGTGATCCTGAGTGATTTTAATCTTCACAAAGATTGGGCAAATCAAATTGGCCACAATGCCGTAGAGGAGGAATTACTGGAGTGTATACGGGATGGTTTTCTTGACCAATATGTGGAAGAACCAACTAGAGAGCAGGTCATCTTAGACTGGGTACTGTGTAATGAGAAGGGAATTATTGCCAATCTGGCTGTACGAGACCCCTTGGGGATGAGCGACCATAACATGATAGTATATTTTATCAAGATGGAGAGTGAAGTAGATGATTCAGAGACTAGGGTGCTGAATCATAATAAAAGGAACTGTGAGGATATGAGGTGTAAATTGGCCTTGATAGATTGGGGAGAGTTACTTAAAGGGATGACAGTGGATAGACAATGGCAAACATTCAAGGATCGCATGGGGGAACTACAGCAACTGTTTATTCCTGTCTGGCAGAAAAACAGAGGAGGTAAGAGGACCAATCCATGGCTTACAAAGGAAATTAGAAATAGTATCCGATACAAAGAAGAAACATACAGATTGGCCAAGAAAAATAATAGGTTTGATGATTGCGAGCAGGTTAGAATTCAGCAAAGAAGGATGAAGGGATTGATGAAGAAGGTGAAAGTACAGTACGAAAGGAAGCTTGCAGGGAACATAAAGACTGACACTAAGGGCGCGATTCTCCGCAAAGGCGGAGAGTCGTGAAGGCTGCCACGAAACCGGCCGTGTTTCACGGCAGCCTCCGCGCCCCCTCCCGGGACCGATTCTGCTCCCCGGTCGGGGCTAGCATCGCGGCCCCGTGAACTCCGGCATCGCGGGCTTAACGAATTTCGCTAAGCCCGCGCGCCAAAGTTAGCGACAGCTGACGCATATGATGACATCAGCCGCGCATGCGCGGATTGGACGACTCCAACCCATGCATGCGCGGATGACGTCATCCGCGCATATGCGTCAGACCCGCGCATGCGCGGTCCATAATGCCCCTCAGCCGCCCCGCGGACTTATCCTGTGGGGCGGCGGAGGGAGAAAGAGTGCGCAGGAATCGGACCCGCTGCCCGCGATCGGTGCCCACCAATTGCGGGCCCATGCCACCCTTGGCACGGCCGTGGTGTGGCCGTGCCAATCGGTGGCATGGTTGTGCAGAACGGCACTTTGCGGCCATTTTCACGAACTGGTATAGCAGGTGTATTAAAATTCGTAAAAAAACGGCGAGCAGCGATTCGTGTCGGGGGGCGGGCGTGGGGGGGGGGGAGAATAGCGGGAGGGCGTCAGACCAGCATCGCCGTAAAAATTTGCGCCGCCCGCTATTCTCCGCCCCGTCGTGAGTGCGGAGAATCGCGCCCTAAGAGTTTTTATAGATATGTGAAGAGAAAGAGATTGGTAAAGAGAAATGTAGGCCCCCTACAGACAGAAACAGGAGATGGCATAAGAAGGGACAAAGAAATGGCTGAGCATTTGAATATATACTTTGGTTCTGTCTTCACAAAAGAGGACACAAATCAGATACCAGAAATGTTGGAGAATGAAAGGTTTAGTGAGAGTGAAGAACTGAGGGAGATCAACATTAGTAGAGAAATGGTGCTGGGAAAACTGACGGGATTGAAGGCGGATAAATCCCCAGGTCCTGATAATCTGCATCCCAGAGTGCTTAAGGAGGTGGCTCTGGAAATAGTGGATGCATTGGTGATCATCTTCCGGGATTCTATAGACTCTGGAACTGTCCCTGCAGATTGGAGGGTAACTCACGTCACTCCGATATTCAAAAAGGGAGGTAGAGAGAAAGCAGGGAATTATAGACCAGTAAGCCTAACATCGGTAGTGGGGAAAATGCTTGAATCCATTATCAAGGACTTTATAGTGGAACATTTAGAAAGCAGTGGCAGGATCAGTCAGAGTCAGCATGGATTTATGAAGGGAAAATCATGCTTGACAAATCTATTGGAATTCTTTGAAGATGTAAGGGCGAGGAATGCCCTCCCTGCAACAGTAGTGGACTCGCCAACATTAGGGCATTTAAATGTTAATTGGATAACATATGGATGATAAGGGAATAGTGTAGATGGGCTTTAGAGTGGTTTGACAGGTCGGCACAACATTGAGGGGCCTGTACTGTGCTGTAATGTTCTATGTTCTATGTAACCAGTACAGTTGACAAGGGGGAGCCAGTCGATGTGGCATATTTGGACTTTCAGAAGGCGTTTGACAAAGTCCCGCATAAGAGATTATTGTGCAAAATTAAAGCACATGGGATTGTGGGAAATGTATTGAGGTGGATAGAAAACTGGTTGGCAGAGAGGAAACAAAGAGCCGGATTAATGGGTCCTTTTCAAATTGGCAGGCAGTAACTAGTGGGGTACCACAGGAATCGGTGCTGGGACCCCAGCTAGTCACAATATATATTAATGATTTGGATGAGGTAACAAAATGTAACATCTCAAAGTTTGCAGATGATACCAAGTTAGGTGAGAGGGTGATTTGTGACGAGGATACAGGGACCCTACAGCAAGATCTGGACAGGTGGGGTGAGTGGGCAAATCAATGGCAGATGCAGTATAATTTGGATAAGTGTGAGGTTATTCACTTTGGAAGCAAAAACAGGAAGGCAGATTACTACCTGAATGGTTGTAAATTGGGAGAGGGGAGTGTGCAGCGGGACCTGGGTGTCCTTGTGCACCAGTCGCTGAAGGTAAGCATGCAGGTATAGCAGGCGGTAAAGAACGCTAATGGTATCATAGAATTTACAGTGCAGAAGGAGGCCATCCGGCCCATCGAGTCCGCACCGGCTCCTGGAAAGAGCACCCTACTCAAGGTCAACACTTCTACCCTATCCCTATAACCCAGCAACCCCACCCCACACCAAGGGCAACTTTGGACACTAAGGGCAATTTATCATGGCCAATGCACCTAACCTGCACATCTTTGGACTGTGGGAGGAAACCGGAGCACCCGGAGGAAACCCACGCACACACGGGGAGGACGTGCAGACTCCGCACAGACAGTGACCCAAGCCAGGAATCGAACCTGGGACCCTGGAGCTGTGAAGCCATTGGCTATCCACAATGCTACCGTGCTGCCCTTTTTTTCTCTTTTTTTTTTGCACTTCTTTATGTTGGCTTTCATTGCGAGAGGTTTCGAGTATAGAAGCTGGGATGTGTTGTTGCAATTATACAGGGCCTTGGTGAGGCAACACCTGGAGTATTGTGTGCAGTTTTGGTCTCCTTCTCTGAGGAAGGATGTTCTTGCTCTTGAGGGAGTGCAGCGAAGGTTTACCAGACTGATTCCAGGAATTCCAGGAGAGATTGACTAGGATGGGATTGTTCTCACTGGAGTTCAGAAGAATGAGGGGGGATCTCATAGAGACTCATAAAAGTTTAACGGGACTAGACAGGGTAGATGCAGGGAAGATGTTACCAATGATGGGTGTGTCCAGAACCAGGGGTCACAGTCTGAGGATTCAGGGTAAACAATTTGGGACACAGATAAGGAGACATTTCTTCACCCAAAGAGTGGTGAGCCTGTGGAATTCATTACCACAGGAAGTAGTTGTTGCTAAAACTTTGAATATATTCAAGAGGTAGCTGGATATAGCATTTGGGAGAATGGAATCAAAGGCTATGGGGAGAAAGCAGGATTAGGCTATTGAGTTGGATGATCAGCCATGATGTTGATGAATGGCGTAGCAGGTTCGAAGGGCCGAAGGGCCTCCTCCTGCTCCTATCTTCTCTGTATGTATCTGTGTAAAATGTAGGATGTGAGCTCTGCATCTGGTTGGTGGCATCAAGCGTTACCAAGGGAGCTGCTGCAAAGAGAGACAGCAGCCATGACAGACCTGCCGCTGCCTTTCAGAAGAGAACAGGCACCCCCATCGGGGAGGGGGGCAGCCACATCCCTCAGCACAAAAAAAGAAAAATGGCGAAACAATGATCAAGGATCTCACAGCTCCTAAAATGTTTCACGTTAAAAATGCACTTTTATTTCTGCCCATTTAGAAGCTGACAGCTGTGCCCTAACGTGCACCACGAGTCTGCACCAGCCCTTGGAAAGAGCACCCGACTTAAGCCATCCTGTCCCTGTAGCCCAGCAACTCCACCTATCCTTTTGAAGGGGCAATTGTCACGGCCAATCCACCTAACCTGCACGTCTTTGGACTTTGGGAGGAAACCGGAGCACCCGGAGGAAACCCGCGCAGATATAGGGAGAACATGCAGACTCCACACAGTCACCCGAGGCCGGAACCCTGGAGCTTGAAGCAATCATACTAACCACTGTGAAAATTACCTTCTGGCCCTCTCCAGTCCATTAACAAGCTCCTCAAGGAGCTTAATTTTTAAAAGTTATTAATGAGATTGTGTGGGTGTTGCCAGTAATATCAGCATTTGTTGCCCATCCATAATTGACCTTGAAATTACTGAGTAGACCATTTCGGAGGGGAGTTAAAATCTACCACAATGCTCTGTGTCTGGAGTCACCTGGAGGTCAGATCAGATAAGGATGCCCCGAAAGGACATCAGTGAACCAATGGCCTTTACGACAATGGATGATAGTTTCATGGTGATCATTACTAAGATGAGCTTAATATTCCACATTTGATTAATTATTAATCAAATGTAAATTCCGCCAGTTGCCATCAGCCTGTTTCCCCAGTGCATTAGCGTGGGCCTTTTGATCACGAGTTCGGTGACATTTCCCCATCACCACCATTCCCCCGTAAAAGGCCGCTAGTTGGAGATGAGTGGTTTCCCAGGATCCTGCCCCCCCCCCTTGAAAATTGTGTTGTGTTCCGGAGGATGTGCAGGGTAGGTGAATTGGACATGCTAAATTGCCCCTTAATTGGAAAAAAATTTTAAATTAAAAAGAAACTTTCAAAAGGGAATTTATATGAAAACTTGAAAAGAGAAGAATTTCCAGGTGTATGTGGCTAAGAGCAGAGGGTGGGACTAATTAGATTGCTCTATCAAACGGCCAGAACATCTATGATTGACTTAATGGGCTCTTTCTGTACTTATAATAATAATAACCTTTATTGTCACAAGTAGGCTTACATTAACACTACAATGAAGTTACTGTGAAAAGCCCCTTGTCGCCACATTCCGGCGCCTGTTCAGGTACAGAGGGAGGATTCAGAATGTCCAATTCACCTAACAGCACGTCTTTCAGGACTTGTGGGAGGAAACCGGAGCACCTGGAGGAAACCCACACAGCGAATTGTCTGGATCTAGAATGCACTGCCCGAGTGTGGTGGAGACAGATTCACACAGCAAGTGGTTAGGATCTGGAATACACTCTGAGTATGGTGGAGACAGATTCACACAGCAAGTGGTTAGGATCTGGAATACACTCTGAGTATGGTGGAGACAGATTCACGCAGCGGATGGAGGATCTGGGATGCTCTGTTTGAGAGTGTGGTGGAGATAATTTCATACAGCAAGTGGCCGAAACTGTTCAATCTCTCATCATATAACAAAGCCCTCATCTCTGGAATCAATCTACTGAATCTCCTCTGAACTGCTTACGATGCCACCACATCTTTCCTCAAATAAGGGAACCAAAATTATGCACAATACTCCAGGTGCAGTCTCACCAATGCCTTGTACAGCTGCAACAACACTTCCTTATCTTTGTATTCTATTCCTTTAGCTATAAATGGCAACGTTCCATTCACTTTCTTTATTACCTGCTGTACCTGCATGCTCGTCTTCTGTGACTCATGAACGAGGACACCCAGATCCCTCTGCAATAGAGCACCCCGAAGTCTCTCCCCATTTAGATAATAAGTTGCCTTCCATTTTTCCAACCAAAATGGATGACCTCACATGATCCATGTTAAACTCCATCTGCCACATATTGGCCCACTCTCCTAGCCTATCTATATCCATTTGTAAGGTTCTTACTTCCTCATTGCAACTTACTGTCCCACCGATTTTTGTGTCATCTGCAAATTTGGCTATGGTACCTTCTATCCATGTCTCCAAGTCATTTATATAGATTGTAAATAGTTGGGACCCCCAAGGAGCAAACCCTGTGGCATCCCACTAGTTACATCTTGTCAACCAGGAAAAGATCCATTTACCCCGACTCTGCCTTCTGTCAGTCAGCCAGTCTTCTATCCAAGCTAATAAATTACCTCTAACCCCATGTGATCTCACCTTGTGTATTAACTTTTTCTGGGGCACCTTATCAAATACCTTCCGGAAGTCCACATATACTACATCTACAGGAGATCCATTATCCATTTGGCTTGTTACATCTTTGAAAAACTCTAGCAAATTTAAAAAATAAATAAATTTAGAGTACCCAATTATTTTTTTTTCCAATTAAGGGGCAATTTAGCGTGGCCAATCCACCTAACCTGCACATATTTTTTTTTAAATTAATGCAGAGAAGTGTGAAGTGATTCATTTTGGTAGGAAGAACATGGAGATCCAATATATAATAAAAGGTATAATTCTAAAGGGGTGCAGGAGCAAAGGGACCTGGGTGTATATGTACATAACTAATTGGAGATGGCAGGACAGGTTGAAAGAGTGATTCAGATGAACACACAAAATAGGAGCAGGGGTTGGCCATTTGGCTGTTGAGCGGCTGCACCATTTGATAAGATTACAGCTGATCGGTTTGTGTTTCAAGTTCTACATTCCCATCATATTGTAACCTCGGCTTTGGGAAGTTATATTAAACTAATAAAAAACACTGCCTCAGCCTCAGGTGTAGTATCATGTCCAGTTTGAGGCAGCACACTTTAGGAAGTCAGTGAAGGCTTTAGTGAGGGTGCAGGAACAATTCTGGAGAATGGTTCCAGAGTTGAGGAACCTCGGCTACAGAAATAAATCAGAGAGATTGGAACCGTTTCCCTTGGAGAAGAGAATGTTGAGAGGAGATTTGATAGAGATGTTCAAAATCATCAGTGGTCTGCACAGTCAAGGGACAAACTGTTCCCATTGGTTGAAGAATCAAGAACCAGAGGACACCAATTGGCAGAAGAAGCAATAGAGACCTTAGAACAAGCTACTTAAGATCTGAAATGTTCTGTCTGACAGTGTGGTGGAGCCAAATTCACACAGCGAGTGGTTAGGATCCGGAATGTACTGTCTGAGAGTGTGGTGGAGGCAGAGTCACACAGCGAGTGGTTAGGGTCTGGAATGCACTGTCTGAGAGTGTGGTGGGGACAGATTCACACAGCGAGTGGTTAGGATCTGGAATGTACTGTCTGAGAGTGTGGTGGAGGCAGAGTCACACAGCGAGTGGTTAGGATCTGGAATGTACTGTCTGAGAGTGTGGTGGAGGCAGAGTCACACAGCGAGTTGTTAGGATCTGGAATGTACTATCTGCGAGTGAGAGAGACAGATTCACACAGCGAGTGGTTAGGAATGCGCTGTCTGAGAGTGTGGTGGAGACAGATTCACACAGCGAGTGGTTAGGATCTGGAATGTACTATCTGCAAGTGAGAGAGACAGATTCACACAGCGAGTGGTTAGGATCTGGAATGCGCTGTCTGAGAGTGTGGTGGAGACAGATTCACACAGCGAGTGGTTAGGGTCTGGAATGTACTATCTGCGAGTGTGGTGGAGACAGATTCACACAGCGAGTGGTTAGGATCTGGAATGTACTGTCTGAGAGTGTGGTGGAGGCAGATTCACACAGCGAGTGGTTAGGATCCGGAATGTACTGTCTGAGAGTGTAGTGGAGACAGATTCAATCCACGCTTTCAGGAGGAAATTGGATCATTAGCTGCATAAGGAGAATGTGTGGGGTTAGCAGAAAGACAGCCAGGGAGTGGCACTGGGTGAATTGTTCCTTCAGGGGTCCAGCACAGACGTGACTGGCTGAAAAGTCTCTGTTTCTTCTGTAACCATTCTTTAATTCTAATAGCACTTTTGTCAGGTCCCAAAATGTTTCACAATTCATTAAATACTTTTAAATTTCAATCACTGTCATAATGTAGAAAATGCAGTTGTCAATCTGCAAACAGCAAGGTCCCACCATTAGCAATGAGATAAAGAGCCTGTTAATCTGCTTCAGTGATGTTAACTGAGGGAGAAATATTTGCCAAAGGACTGGCTCCTCCACTGCTGATCGCAGTGGTGCCCTGAACGCGCACATGGGGCATTGGTTGATCTGCGCCAAATGAAAGATGCCTCACTCGCATACGGGGGTGTCAATTTTGGGCATGATTCCCAATTTGATCAATAAACTGGGAGAGGTTATAGAACAAACGAACTTTCTTTGGAATGAATTACAAAAAATCTGGCAAGTTCTGTAACAATCGGAGCAGCCAGTTATCAGTCAGGTCGGAATTGTGTTGGGAGAGTGCTTGACGCTGGCCCAGAATACATTCCCAGGCAGGCTGGAATAGAACAGCAAGATCCCACCTTTGACTTGCTGCGCTGACAGATCCCGTCAGATGTGACAGTGGATCCCTGGCAATATTAACAGATCTGAATTGAAACTATCACAGGGGAAAGAGATCTCAGGACAGGGAAATAAAGGGATAAAAAACTTGGTCTGGACATTTCTTTTGTTGCATGTTTTCGACGTCTAATCACAATGTTCATTGTGACAGATTGGACCCTCCTGATTCCAGCTTTGAGATCATTTCAAATGTTCCCGACATTTTTGTTTACCGCGATTTGGAAACGAAAGGGTTCCGTTTTCCAACCCGCAGATGCCTGGAACCCTTGCCTAACGGAGCAGAAAAGATCCATTTGAAGAAGAACAGGAAGTGAAGAGAGCGGCAAAGTGGCAGATGTCGAGCAAGGAATGTGGAGGAACTGCTTTGATATCTGCTTCCGATGAAGAAATAAGTGGCATTCGTTTTCGTAGTTTGCACATATTCAAACTGGAATTAAATATATATTTAAAAATCTACAATTGATTGGATAGAAATTTGCTCTGGCTGCCAATCCTGGAATTTCCCAGATCGGTCCAATTTTTTTTTTTGGGGGTGGGGTGGGGTTACACTGGGGTAGAGTCTGGCCAGGGACCCTGGCCAGGACCCCCCCCCCCCCTCCCCTCCCTGGTTGTCCCAAGCATTTAGTTCAGATTGGTGCTGTGTGTCTGTGGGTAACGGATACAGCACCTTGTTTTAATCCCAGTCTATCACTGACCCGTGATATAAACCCGGCTGGAACGGCTTTACAAACTGGCCTTAACTGTGATTTTTAAACGGTTAAACTATTTAACACACATTTGGTACATTTCAGGCCGGGTGATGTCTAAAGAATGGGATGAAATCCAATAACATCTTCTGTAGAAAATAGTCAGATGGAGCGGCTTGACCATTCCATTTGTGACAGTTTATTATTCTTTAGTTTGATTTTAATTCCTTCAAATCAGATTTATGTTTCTCTATGAAACAGATTTTTGTAAAGGTATAAACCGCGGGCATTCTGCACATTTTACTGTCATCAGTGGAAATATAAAGATGGAAAGATCCAAACACATTCCCATTCTCCTGCTCTCTCCCTCTCCAGACTAACTGCTTTCGGCCGCATTTTCTCCTGGATTCGCCCTTCACTGAAAACTGAGAAATTGGAATAGATTCTGGTTACCGTTTGGAAGCGAGACTTTGCAGAATCGGTTCCAAAGGCTCCATTTCACCGAGTCACCGCTCTGAGGGCGGCCGGGGAGAAAGCAGAGACATTGGGGAATATATTCTCCTTTCGCCGCAGAGAGTGGCCAGGCTCCTGGGCATTCTGTCCTCACAGGGTGCAATGCCGGAAAGCAGCGAATATCTTCACCTTCCCATTGCCCCAGCGCCTGCCCCAGGTCCTGAACACTCAACATCCACAATCTGGGCAAAGTGGGGGGAACAGGTCCAGCCAGTGGCTATGGGACTACAATCAGCATCAATGGCTGGTTAATAAAGAGGCGACAGCTCCACAAATCTCCAGCAGCCCATCCAGAATAGTCCCTGCATGTTAAAGATACTTTGACAAATATCGTGTCAGACACGAACTATTTTGTTTCGAATAAAATGGAGTTGAAAATAATCTTTATCCCGGAGCCACTGATCGAGAACTGAGATCGAATATTGAAATGGGTTTATTTAAAAAGATAACATGCCATGTTTTCGATATTTCAGTATTTGTTTAAGCTTTAATTTAATTAAAGATATTATCGAACTCATCCACCATTCTGATCGTCGGGACTTTATCCCGTGGATCGAGTGTGGATCAACATTTCAAAAAACCTTGGGGAGTCGGACCTTGACCAGAATTAAAGGCGGCAGTTTTTTTTCCCAATTCAGGATACATTTCCCCGTCCAGCTTTTTAAACTTTACGGAGAGCCCCTTCAAACATCGCAGAGATTTCACACCAACATCGAATCATTTCAAACTGCTCCCAAAATGGGAGAACTCGCTCAATAATAACGAGAAGGGGTTTCAGTGTTAAACTGGGCTGCACAATGTGCCGGGAGATTGTGGCACCAACTTTGGGACAATTTGGGAAGTTGATGGGAGAGAGAATGTGAATTTCACGGATCGATTGGTGTCCTTGTGATCAGCGCGTCTCAGTCGATTGATTTAAACAAAATCCCCGCAAAGGTTAGGAAATATTTTTCTCCTTTCGATCTCATTATTACTGTCAACAAGAGCTGAAAAATGCCTTCAATTCCACAAACTGTCCGCGGCCACATTCAGCGCTCAATCCCATCTTTAGCCAAGACGTGTGTCTGTGGAGTGTGGGATGGACAGGGACATGTTGACCGTGTGAGAGACCCTCAAAATCCCAGCTACCAATCAGAGAGAAGTCCAAATTAGCCCTGTAAATTGGGGACGGGATGGACAATCCGGCGGTGGTGACATTGAGGCAGAATTAGGGAATGGTGTAAAGAATGAGGAATGGACTAACATCAAGTGGCAATTTTAGTTCAAATCGATTCCAACAGTTAAATCATTAAAGGCTAAACCCCTGGCCCCAAAGGGGGGTCAGTGGGAAGGAGGACAGATTGTTCAGAGTTTGAATGAGCGGACGGGAATCAACATGGGTCAATAATTGCAGCTGGTTGAATGAACACCGTTTTTATACCGAGAATTTCTAAACCCGCCGGAGCCTCTGATTTGCCACTCAGTAGCTGACACAAGTGTTAATCAGATCTTACATTTCACAAAGTGACATTTCCTTACCGGCTGAAATTCAAGGGAATGTGTTAATGTGGACCTTCGACTTTCCTAATCAGAATTTCATGAATCCAGATCCACTCCAGTTAACGGGGTAATGAATCTGTGTTGGACAAGGCTCCAGGGATGGTGCAGACTGAGACATTTACAGTGAATTAGGAATGATTCAAGTTGTTTAAATAGCACTGTGAAAATTCCGCTTTTACACATTAAACATTTGGAAGCACTGTTGGAGAATGAGACCAAAGTCAGATTCTATAAAGCGTTCAGCAACATTAAATAATGACTTTGCTACAGTTCGCACGAACAGTGAGTTGATTCTCCAAACCGATTGCAGAAGTCTGCGGAAATTTGAAGACAAATGTTTGGAAAAGTCACTTTTCCCTTTAGATTCGCTTCCAGCGATTTTCCTTCAGAAAAGCCAGAAATTCAGCGCAGCTCGTTAGCTAGCCCAGAATGTTACTACCCCTCTCTCCTGTTATTACCCCCCTCTTGTGTTACTACCCCTCTCTCCTGTTATTACCCTCCTCTTGTGTTACTACCCCTCTCTCCTGTTATTACTCCTCACTCTACTTATTACCCCTCTCCCCGTTATTACTCCTCACTCTGGTTATTACCCCTCTCCCCGTTATTACTCCTCACTCTGGTTATTACCCCTCTCCCCGTTATTACTCCTCGCTATGGTTATTACCCCTCTCCCCGTTATTACTCCTCACTCTGGTTATTACCCCTCTCCCCGTTATTACTCCTCACTCTGGTTATTACCCCTCTCCCCTGTTATTACTCCTCACTCTGGTTATTACCCCACTCCCCGTTATTACTCCTCACTCTGGTTATTACCCCTCTCCCCTGTTATTACTCCTCATTCTGGTTATTACCCCTCACTCCTGTTATTACTCACTCTGGTTATTACCCCTCTCTCCTTTTATTACTCCTCACTCTGGTTATTACCCCTCTCCCCGTTATTACACCTCACTCTGGTTATTACTCCTCACTCGGTTATTGCCCCTCTCCCCATTATTACTCCTCACTCTGGTTATTACCCCTCCCCCTGTTATTACTCCTCACTCTGGTTATTACCCCTCTCTCTTGTTATTACTCCTCACTCTGGTTATTACCCCTCTCCCCGTTATTACTCCTCACTGGTTATTACCCCTCTCTCCTGTTATTACTTCTCACTCTGGTTATTACCCCTCTCTCCTGTTATTACTCCTCACTCTGGTTATTATCCCTCTCCCCTGTTATTACTCCTCACTCTGGTTATTACCCCTCTCCCCTGTTATTACTCCTCACTCTGGTTATTACCCCTCTCTCCTGTTAATACCCCCTTTTTCCTGTTAATACTCCTCACTTTGGTTATTATCCTTCTCCCCGTTATTACTCCTCACTGGTTATTACTCCTCTCCCCGTTATTACTCCTCACTCTGGTTATTACCACTCTCTCCTGGTATTACGCCTCACTCTGGTTATTACCCCTCCCCCTGTTATTACTCCTCACTCTGGTTATTACCCCTCTCCTTGTTATTACTCCTCACACTGGTTATTACCCCTCTCTCCTGTTATTACTCCACTCTCTGGTTATTACCCCTCTCTTTATTATTACTCCTCACATTGGTTATTACCCCTCTCTCCTGTTATTACTCCTCACTCTGGTTATTACCCCTCTCCTTGTTATTACTCCTCACTCTGGTTATTACCCCTCTCTCCTGTTATTACTCACTCTGGTTATTACCCCTCTCTCCTGGTATTACGCCTCACTCTGGTTATTACCACTCTCTCCTGGTATTACGCCTCACTCTGGTTATTACCCCTCCCACTGTTATTACTCCTCACTCTGGTTATTACCCCTCTCCTTGTTATTACTCCTCACACTGGTTATTACCCCTCTCTCCTGTTATTACTCCACTCTCTGGTTATTACCCCTCTCTTTATTATTACTCCTCACATTGGTTATTACCCCTCTCTCCTGTTATTACTCCTCACTCTGGTTATTACCCCTCTCCTTGTTATTACTCCTCACTCTGGTTATTACCCCTCTCTCCTGTTATTACTCACTCTGGTTATTACCCCTCTCTCCTGGTATTACTCCTCACTATGGTTATTACCCCTCTTCCCTGTTATTTCTCCTCACTCTGGTTATTACCCCTCCCCCTGTTATTACTCCTCACTCTGGTTATTACCCCTCTCTCCTGTTATTACTCCTCACTCTGGTTATTACCCATATCCCTGTTATTACTCCTCAATCTGGTTATTACCCCTCTTCCCTGTTAATACTCCTCACTCTGGTTATTATCCTTCTCCCCGTTATTACTCACTCTGGTTATTCCCCCTCTCTCCTGTTATTGCCCCTATTCTCTTGTTGTTACTCCTTATTCTAGTTATTACTCCTCTCTCCTGTTATTACCCCCTCTCTCCTGGTATTACTCCTCACTCTGGTTATTACCCCTCTCTCCTGTTATTACTCCTCACTCTGGTTATTACCCATCTCCCTGTTTTACTCCTCACACTGGTTATTACCCCTCTCTCCTGTTATTACTCCTCACTCTGGCTATTAGCCCTCTCCCCTGTAATTACTACTCACTCTGGTTATTACCCCCCTACCCGTTATTACTCCACATTCTGGTTATTAACCCCCTCCCCTTACTGCCTGTATATCTTTGCTAACTCTCTCTAGCTCTCTATCCTGCTACCAGCCCTCCCCTGTCACACATCAATAACCCGGGACAAAATTTGAGTACTTCAGCTCATGGCTGGTCACTGAATTAATACTCTAGTTAATGGCTGGCCACTGACATTAATACTCTAGTTAATGGCTGGTCACTGACATTAATACTCTAGTTAATGGCTGGTCACTGACATTAATACTCTAGTTAATGGCTGGTCACTGACATTAATACTCTAGTTAATGGCTGGTCACTGACATTAATACTCTAGTTAATGGCTTGCCACTGACATTACTACTCTAGTCAAGGCTGGTCACTGAATTAATACTCTAGTTAACGGCTGGTCACTGACATTAATACTCTAGTTAATGGCTGGTCACTGACATTAATACTCTAGTTAATGGCTGGTCACTAACATTAATACTCCAGTTAATGGCTGGTCACTGACATTAATACTCGAGTTAACAGCTGGTCACTGACATTAATACTCCAGTTAATGGCTGGTCACTAACATTAATACTCTAGTTAATGGCTGGTCACTGAATTAATACTCTAGTTAATGTCTGGCCACTGACATTAATACTCTAGTTAATGGCTGGTCACTGATATTAATACTCTAGTTAATGGCTGGTCACGGATATTAATACTCTAGTTAATGGCTGGTCACTGACATTAATACTCTAGTTAGCGGCTGGTCACTGACATTAATACTCTAGTTAATGGCTGGCAACTGACATTAATGCTCTTGTTAATGGCTGGTCACTGACATTAATACTCTAGTTAGTGGCTGGTCACTGACATTAATACTCTAGTTAATGGCTGGTCACTGACATTAATACTCTAGTTTTTTTTAATAAATGTTTTTTATTGGGTTTTTGAACAAAGTATATTTACCATGATGTACACAGATATATATATATATGCACATATATAGAAGAGAAGGGCACACCCAAACATACCAAAGAAAAGAAAATAGTAAATAGTAAAAAAAAATACAATATAAAATGAAATAGAATGACTGGTAGGGTATTGTGCACCAGCTCAACAGCAGCAACACTGTACACCTGGCAAAATTATTTACAACACATAAGTGGGTGACTGTTTGTGAGGGGGGGGGGAGGTGTAGATTGGGGAGGTAAATATACATTTGGGTGCCAGAGAAACAATTACAGTGGGCAATACTCAAATGGGTTTGGTGTTGGTGCTGTCGCTTGCTTCTCCACTGCCGTCTCGCGCTCACCTCCGCTTCTGTTAATACTCTAGTTAACGGCTGGTCACTGACGTTAATACTCTAGTTAACGGCTGGTCACTGACGTTAATACTCTAGTTAATGGCTGGTCACTGAATTAATACTCTAGTTAATGGCTGGCCACTGACATTAATACTCTAGTTAATGGCTGGTCACTGACATTAATACTCTAGTTAAAGGCTGGTCACTGACGGTAATACTCTAGTTAATGACTGGTCACTGACATTAATACTCTAGTTAATGGCTGGTTACTGATATAAATATTCTAGTTAACTCTGACTGCTGCTCTGATACTGTCTTTGTGAATCTTTAAGTGTAAGTAGTGCACCCCTAACTACGTCCTTTACTTTTCCAGTCTACCTTTATCAATAAGATTTCTAATTAAGGCTGAATGTGCAGAGGGCCAGTGTAACTCTTGTGGGAATATTGCTGTCTTATCTGAAATAAGTAAAAAAATAAGGTTGATACAAAACTATTAATGCACAATTAACCCCCTACCCTTTACAAAACCCTTGCCCCTTTCTTCCCGAAAAGACAATGCAGGGTTAAATTTAAAGGACTATGCAGTTTAGCACAGTCTCACCTGGTTGTATTTTTGGTACTGGGCAGTGTTTTACTGACCATGTACAACATGCATGGTAGTAAACATTCCGTGATTAAAAGATAATGTCAGACAGAAATAAAAAACATTGAATGGGCTGGAAGCCGCAAAATCAAATCATTTGGACAATAAAATCCACCCCACGTTACCCTATCAGAATGAATAGATGGGTAGTGCAATATTCTGTGCGCAGGAGTGAGCAGTTGTAATAGGATCTTGTACAAACTATTAGATCTAGGCGAGTGACAACGACTCATAAAGTTTTTTATGTGACCGTTAGCAGTTTTAAAATCATTTAGATTACAAACAATTATATTTCTAAACCTTGTTTTAAGGCTATGCTTCACTGAGCATCTTGATTAGAGTTGTTCTGAATGGCAAATAAATCCACCTCCCTTGGCAGCTGCTTCCTCCCAGCTGTATTAACTGTTTCTCTCCTAACCCAGCCACTGATTCATTTGAATTTCTCCGTGATTGTCGCAGAGAGCCACTGCTTTCTGGTAAGATTGGACAGGAGATAAACAGAGGAACAGAAACCACAGCAATTCCAGAAGGTGGTCAGCCAAACTCAGTGGTGTGGGTGTGGCTCTCTGTCTCTAAAGGCATTTTCTCTCTGCCTTTGGCTCATAGAATTTACAATGCAGAAGGAGGCCATTCGGCCCATCAAGTCTGCACTGACTCTTGGAAAGAGGACTCCACCCTAAGCCCATGCCTCCACTCTATCCCCGTAGCCCCACCTAACCTTTTTTGGACACTAAGGGCAATTTTTTTTTTAAGACAACTTTATTGAGGTATATTTGGCATATAAAACAATGACATTGTATAGTACCGTACAAAAGGAAAAGCAAATAACACATAGTGCAAACCACGACTCCATTCTTGCAAGGACCTGCCTAAGCCATCCCCTACTCCACACTATCCTAGCCCCCCCTCCCCACCCTCCCTGCTGATGATTAATTCTGCGCAAAGAAATCAATGAATAGCTGCCACTTCCGGGCGAACCCCGATAATGAACCTCTCAAGGCGAACTTAACCTTGTCTAGACCAAGAAAGCTTGCCATGTCCGATAGCCATGCTTTGGTCTGCCGGGGCTTTGAGTCCCTCCATGCCAACAGTATTCGTCACCGGGCTACCAGGGAAACAAAGGCCAAGACGTCGGCCTCTCCAACATCCCAAAGATCGCCACCTCAGGGCTCATTATCACCCCAGTTTTCAAAACCCGGGACATGATGTCCGTGAATCCCTGCCAGTACCCAGAGTTTAGGGCACAACCAGAACATGCGCACGTGATTAACCGGCCGACCGGTGCATCTGGCACACTAGTCCTCCAGTCCTAAGAATTTACTCACCCGGACCACCGTCATGTGGGCCCGGTGCACAACCTTAAACTGGGTCAGACTGAGCCTGGTATATGTTGCGGTCGTCTTTACTCTGCCCAGAGCCTCTGCCTAAATACCGTCCTCCATCTCCCCTCCTCCCCCCCCTCCCCCCCCGAAGCCCCTCCTCCCACTTAAGCTTCAGGTCCTCAGTCTGTGTATCCTTTGCTCCCATTAGTTCTTTGTAAATATCTGAGACTCTACCCTCACCTACCTCTCCCCTAGAAACTACCCTGTCCTGCCTCCCTTTGGCGGGAGGCGTGGGAAGGACGGCACCAGTCTGCGCACGAAATACCGCACCTGTAAGTATCTAAAGTAATTCCCTCCCGCCAGCCCAAACTTCTCCTCCAACGTCCTCATGCTCAGAAAGCTCCCTTCCAGGAACAGATCGTCCACCCTCACAATCCGCGCCCTCCTCCACAGTCGATACCCACCGTCCGTGTTCCCTGGGGCAAATCAGTGATTGCAGCAGTTTGGGGTCCACACTGATGCTCTCACTTCCCCTATATGCCTCCTCCACTGGCCCCAGATCCGCAAAACCGCCACCACTATAGGGCTGGAGTACCGTGCCAGCGGGAGTAACCAGGGCTGCCAAACTGGTGTCCCTGCGTGAAGCAGCCTCCATCTGCTCCAAGACTGACCCCATGGCCACCATCCATTTCCTTATCATCGCTATGTTGGCCGCCCAGTAGTAGTTGCTAAAGTCCGTCAACGCCAGCCCCCCCTCCGCTCTGTTCCTTTCAAGCATCACCTTCCTCACCCACAGAGACTTCCCCGCCCAGACAAATTCCAGGATAATTTTATTCAGCCGCTTAAAGAAGGACCTCGGGATGAAAATGGAGAGACACTAAAATATGAGCAAGAATCTCGAGAGAATCGTCATCTTGACAGTCTGCACCCTTCCCGCTAGTGACAGCGGGAGCGCATACCAGCTCCGAACCTCCTCCCTCACTCTTTCCACCAGTCGGGACAGGTTGAGCTTGTGCAACCTGCCACAGTCCCGTGCCACCTGAATCCCCAAATATCTAAAGCTTTCTCCTACCAGGCTGAATGGCAACCCCTTCAGCCTACTCTCCTGCCCCCTCGCCTGAATTACGAACAACTCGCTGTTAGCCATGTTCAATTTATATCCTGAAAACCGGCCAAATTCCCTCAGGATTTCCATGATGCCGTCCATCCCTGCCATTGGGTCCGCTACGTATATCAGCTGGTCATCCACGTATAACGAGACTTTATGTTCCACTCACCCCGGACCAGCCCTTTCCAGTCCTTTGAAGCTCTCAGAGCAATTGCCAGCGGCTCTATGGCCAGCGCGAACAGCAGCGGGGAGAGAGGGCAACCCTGTCTTGTCCCGCGGTACAGTCTGAAGTAATCTGATGTTGTCCTGTTAATCCTTACACTAGCCTCTGGGGCCTGGTAGAACAGCCTAACCCAGTCAATGAACCCCTCCCCGAACCCAAACCTTCCCAGCACCTCCCACAGATAGTCCCACCCGACCCGGTCGAAAGCCTTTTCCGCATCCATAGCTACCACTAACTCTGCCTCCCTGCTCTCCGGGGGCATCATGATCACATTAAGCAGCCTTCTTAGATTGTCCGCCAGTTGCCTACCCTTTACGAACCCACTTTGGTCCTCCGCAATTACGTCCGGTACAGAGTCCTCAATTCTAGTCGCCAAGATCTGGGCCAGTAACTTAGCGTCTGCGTTGATCAAAGAGATCGGCCTATAAGACCCACAGACCTCCGGATCTTTATCCCATTTCAGAATAAGTGAAGCAGTGGCCTGCGACATCATCAGGGGTAGGACCCCTCTGTCTCTTGCCTCGTTAGAAAACCCTGACCAGCACCAGCCCCACTATCTCGGCAAACTTTTTGTAAAACTCCACCGGGTATCCATCCGGCCCCAGGGCTTTACCCGACTGCATGACCTTCAGGCCCCCCAGTACCTCTTTGATCCCAACCAGGGCCCCCAGTCCGTCTACCAACCCCCTACCCACTCTTGGGAAGGTCAGTCCGTCCTGGAATCATCTCATCCCCTCCGTTCCCCTGGGGGGTTCCGAAGTGTACAGCTTACTATAAAAGTCCCTAAACACCTTGTTCAGCCCTGCCGGGTCCCCCACCAATTGCCCTCCCCATCCACTATCCTTCCCGTCTCCCTAGCCGCTTCTCTCTTCCTTAGTTGTTGCGCGAGCATTCTGCTGGCCTTCTCTCCATGCTCATATAACGCTCCTTTTGCCTTTCTAAGCTGCTCTACAGCCTTGCCTTTGGTCAGTGCCCCGAACTCAGCCTGCAGCCTCTGTCGTTTCCTGAGTAACTCTGGCCTCGGGGACTCCGCGTATCGTCTGTCCGTCTGTAAAATTTCCTGAACCAGTCGGTCCGTTTCTGCCCTATCTGTCCTGTCCCTATGGGCCCAGATTGAGATCAGCTCCCCTCTCACCACTGCCTTCAGTGCCTCACACAGCGCTGCTGCTGAGACATCGCTGGTATCATTTACCTGCAGGTAATTCTGCATGCATTTCCTGAGTCTCTCGCACACCGCCTCGTCCGCTAGCAATCCAACTTCCAGCCTCCATTGTGGGCACTGAAAGCTATCCTTACAAATCCGTAGGTCCACCCAGTGCGGAGCATGGTCCGATATGGTAATTGCCGAATATTCTGCCCCCACCATCCTGGCCAGCAAGTCCCTACTCATGACAAACAAATCAATTTGGGAATACACCATATGGACGTGGGAGTAGTACAAAAATTCCCTCGTTGACATCCGACTAAATCTCCACGGATCAGCTCCCCCCATTTGCTCCATGAACCCTCTCAGTTTCTTTACAGAGGTGCAAAAATGGTAGGGTACTTAACGTGGGAGATCTTATTATCTTAATAATATAGACTATGGGTGTGTGAGTGGTCCCCAAGATGTGGTCCACCCTGCCCTTTTACGAGCCCCAGGCCCATCAACAAGTATTGGAAAGGGTTACCGGTAATGGCCAACAGTGGATCCAGTGGACTCTACAGCACTGAAAGCAGAGGAGACACAACTTCAGAGAAAAATGGCTGACCAGTGCCAGGCTGGGAAAAGGCTTTGTGTTTTCACCCAAACCCTGAGGAAGGAAATGGGAAACTAGCTCATTATTCCTTTTCCCTCGAGGTAAAGGTGGTCAGTACAAACAACTCTCATCAAGTCAACAGCAGGAAAAGTGCTGTTGCTACTCATGTGGACACCTGGCTGGGTATGGTCATCCATTAACTGCAGGTGGATCCACACCTTCCTTATGCATAACCAGAACTCCAGCAATAAGATCATCCACTGTGACTATGTTCCACTATATAGAAAGACAATGGTCACCGCTGTCATTTAGCATGGCACTTAAACACCAGTGAATGTAGACTGGGATAGTAATAGTGTAAAGGACAGAGAGGGAGAAGAGTTCAGGTGACCCTTCGAGATCACTATGTATCTCTAGTACGTTTCACTCTTATTTACACAATCTCTCATATAGTAATCCAATCCTCCCTTAAATGGGGACATGCGGAATTGTCAGACATAAATGATCAAGGTCTATCTTTTTCACCTTCTGCTATCCTGGTGGCACACTACCATCTACCTGATGATGTCGAAGATTTTCCAGGTATGTCCTGTTCACAAAACGCAGGACAAATCCAGTCAATTGCTGCCAACCACTCAATCGTTAACAAACAGATGAATCTGTCATTGACTGTTCCACCAAATGGCACTTACTTAACAATAACCTGCTCACTGATGCTCAGTTTGGAGTTTTGCCAGCGTCACTCAGCTCCTGACTTCATTACAGCTTTTGTCCAAACATAGGTGAAAAGAGCTGAAATCCAGAGGTGAGAGTGACTGCCGTTGGCACCAAGGCAGCATTTAATGAGTGGGACATTGAGGAACCCTAACAAATCTGAAATCAGTGGGAATCAGGGAGAAACTCTCTGCTGGTTGGAGTCATACCTGGCACAAAGGAAGATGGTTGTGGTGTTTGGAGATCAGTCAGCTCAGCTCCAGGACATCACTGCAGAAGTTACTCAGGGTAGAACAAACTTCAACTTCTTCATCAATGAGCTTCCCTTCCACCATAAGGTCAGAAGTGGGGATGTTCATTGTTGATTACACAATTTGCAACTCCTCTAACACTGAAGTAGTCCATGTCCAAATGTAGCAGGATCTGGTCAACATTCAGATGGGCTGATTAGTGGCAAATAACATTTA
This sequence comes from Scyliorhinus canicula, assembly GCF_902713615.1. Classification (NCBI taxonomy): domain Eukaryota; kingdom Metazoa; phylum Chordata; class Chondrichthyes; order Carcharhiniformes; family Scyliorhinidae; genus Scyliorhinus; species Scyliorhinus canicula. Next base: position 2,826,739 of record NC_052162.1, read on the forward strand.
CGCCACACAAGTGCCAGGCAATGGCCATCTCCAACAAGAAAAAATCCAACCTTTGTCTCTTGACATTGAATAGCACTATCATCGCTGAATCCCCACTATCAACATCCTGGGGGTTACCACTGACCGGAAACTGAACTGGACTCGCCATATAAATACTGCGTCTACAAGAGCAGGTCAGAGGCTAGGAATCCTGTGGTGAGTAACTTAGAGTCGACTTACCAACCAATCAGCATTCTCTTCTCATACAGTATAAATTGTTGTTTTCCTCTTGTACCGGTATTCTTCTGAAGTGTTTGATATGTGCAAAACATCGACACATCTCTTTCTCAGCAACACTCAAGTTTTGTATTATCAAATTAATATTTTTAAATTCTTCAGGAATTAAATCAAAATGCTGCCTCACCACACTGTATATTAATCAGCAGATACCTTCTAACATTCTACAATTTTAGTTGCATTACTCATTAATGCTGCTGTTATCATTCATGATGGTTTAATATCTAAAAACACAACTTAAAACACAGCTTTTGTATCATGGGATGTGCCCTTGAGGGAGCATATCTTTACTGGTGTAAGTAATCTGTAGACATTAATAGATGGGAACGCATGGAGTGTATACTTTCAGTTTCTGCTCTGCCATGCCCCATCAGAACACCAGATCACAGAACTACATCCAGAAAAATGGCAACTTTCCCATTTCATCGGAAATGGGTCAATTTGTCGAGTTTTGATGAAAATCTGATACCTTTTCACAAATCCCAGCTTTTTATTTCCAGATTTCTTCAGTTACTTATTTATCAATTCACAGGATGTAGGCATCGCTAGATAGGCAAACTTTTATTTCCCTCACTAGTTTCCCTTCAGAAGGTGGTGGTGAGCTGCCTTCTTGAACCGCTGCTGTCCCTGAGGTGTAGGTACACCCACAGTGCTGTTAGAAAGGGAATTCCAGGATGTTGCCCCAGTGACAGTGAAGGAACGGCGATATATTTCCAAGTCAGGGTGTTGAGTGACTTGGAGGGGAACCTCCAGGTGGTGGGGTTCACTGGGAATCTGCTGCTCTTGTCCTTCTAGATGGCAGTGTTTCGAAGGTGCTGTTAAAGTGGACTTGGTGAGTTGCTGCAGTGCATCTTGTAGATGGTTCACACGGCTACCACTGTGGTGGTGAAGGGAATGAATATTAATGTTGCAAAATGTTCGTACTCCTTATCTGATTTCTAGTATTGCAGGGCAGAAATTTCCACCAATTAGATATTGGGAAAATGCCACTGTCTTTAATCTCTGCTACAAGCTTCAATACCGAGCTATCAATTCCATTTCTCTCCTGCCGACTGACCGAGGCGGAACCAGATTGTTCATAACATTGGGTCAACTTCAGCTTCCGGCCACATATTTACACCATCAATGAGAATCTCTAGTTTCATCTGCGTAACATCACCCAACTCCATTCCTGACTCAGTTCATCTGCCACTGAAAGCTTCATTAGTGTTTACATCGAGACTTGTCTATCTGCATGAACTCATGGCTGGTCTCCTATATTCTGCCTTCTGTAAACTTGACATCTTTCCGAATTCTGTTGTGTTGCACCTTGCACCAAGTCATATTCGCCTATCATTCCTGCGCTCGCTGGCCTACATTAGCTCCCATTTAAGCGATGCCTGAATTTAAAAATTCTTATCCTTGTTTTCAATGTTTTCTGTGGTCTTACCCCTTCCTAAGTCTGAAATCTCCTCCAGCCCCACAACTCTTTGACATATTTACACTCCTTCAACTCTGGCCTCTTGTGCATCCCTGATTTTATTCGCACCATCATGCCCAGGCCTACAGCTGCCAAATCTGTAAGCTCTGGAATTCATTTCCTAAACCTCTCTATCTCTCTGTACATATTTAAAATCCTTCCTGAAACATGTTATTGACCAAGCTTTTGACCATTTTCCCGAATATCTTCTGATTTGAGTCAGTGTCAAATACCACTTTGTACCACTCTTGTGAAATGCTTTGGAATGTTTTATTACACCAATAACACGAGAAGTACATGTTGTCATTGTGTGTTTATTTGTGAAACTGTCGTGGCATTTGAACTCTGACTTATTAACTCAGGCATAGGAAAGAATTGATCAAATATCGTAAACATTTACCTCTTAATATGGGAAGTTGTAGCTTCAAAGCTGAAGCCTTTGATATTTTCCGCAACAGTTTTTCTTTCAATGTGAATTGGTCACAGTGATGCACCGTCAATTACCACAAGACAAGAATGGTGGGACAATTGAGGCTTTATTGAACAAGATGTTGTGCCTCCTGTAGCTGGAACCAGAATGGCTGCAGCGCAGGAGAGCACACACATTTATACACCGCCTGCTGGGCGGAGCCAGCAGGCGAGGATTTACCATTGTACCTCTAATATAAGGGCAGTGCCGTAATACATATAATATACCACTAGTGGTGTTCACCACACACAGAAAGGACAAACTGCCATTTTTTATTTTGCAAATGTTTGCTGGAAAAATGTCAAACAATTATGCATTATTTTTCACGGTGAAAGGAAATTTTAAAATGATCAACTTTCAATTCCAATGTTATAACTCAGTGAATGTTGGAGGTGTCGACATAAATTCAGTTTATTGGCTTGGAAACGAATAAGAAGTTGGTTCTGAAGCAGTTTTACAGATTAGGGATATGCGATTATCTCCGGAAACCTTGACCAGTCAGTGTGCTGTGAGAATATAATGCCATTGTACAGTTAGTTCTGGTTAGTCCATGTATGGTCCAAGGCACTTTGAAAATGAGTCCTGAGAGCATTCCCTGTCTCCTGCTGCTTCTCGATGGGGCAGGGATTGATGGGAATGCAGCTCCAGGCACTGTTTGTTGATGTATCCTTTTCATGTTTTGCACCTTGAAGTTGAGATGTCAGCATTTGTCATTTCTCCTCTTGAAGATGTGGGCAACATTGTGGTGGTTATTCGACGAGTAATTCAGTGGCCTGGGTTGATATTGAAAATATGATATGCAACACTGGCATTTACCCAACGATGAGGAAATCATGAAAAGCAGGATAAATTCAATCCAGCCAATTACAGTTCCACCAGTTTACTCTTCATCATCAATAAAGTGATGGATGATGTCATTGACAATGCTTTCAAACAGCAATTACTTGGCAATAATCTACTCACTGATAAGACCATAAGATATAGGAACAGAATTAGGCCACTCGGCCCATCAAGTCTGTTCCGCCATTCAATCATGGCTGATATTTTTCTCATCCCTATTCTCCTGCCTTCTCCCCATAACCCCTGATCCCTTTATTAATCAAGAACCTATCTATCTGTGTCTTTTTAAAAAAATGAATTTAGAGTACCCAATTACCTTTTCCAATTAAGGGGCAATTTACCGTGGCCAATCCATCTATCCTGCACATCTTTTGGGTTGTGGGGGCGAAACCCACACAGACACGGGGAGAATGTGCAAACTTCACACAGTGACCCAGGGCCGGGATTCGTACCCGGGTCCTCAGCGCCGTAGGCAGCAATGCTAACCACTGTGCCACCGTGCTGCCCATCTATCTGTGTCTTAAAGACACTCAGTGGTTTGGCCTCCACAGCCTTCTGCGGCAAAGAGTTCCATAGATTCACCACCCTCTGGCTGAAGAAATTTCCTCCTCATCTCTGTTTTAAAGGATTGTCCCTTTAGTCTGAGATTGTGTCCTCTGGTTCTAGTTTTTCCGACAAATGGAAACATCCTCTCCACATCCAATCTAGCCAGGCCTCACAGTATCCTGTAAGTTTCAATAAGATCCCCCCTCAATTTTCTAAACTCCACAACACAGACTCAGAGTCCTCAACCGTTCCTCATACGACAAGTTCTTCATTCCAGGGATCATTCTTGTGAACCTCCTCTGGACCCTTTCCAAGGCCAGCACATCCTTCCTTAGATACAGGGCCCAAACCTGCTCACAATACTCCAAATGGGGTCAGACTAGATAATACAGCCTCAGAAGTACATCCCTGGTCTTGTATTCTCGCCCTCTCGACGTGAATGCTAACATTGCATTTGCCTTCCTAACTGCTGACTGAACCGACTTTCAGAATATAGTTAACCTTAAGAGAATTGTGAACAAGGACTCCCAAGTCTCTTTGTGCTTCTGATTTCCTAAGCATCTTCAGACCAAGGCAGGCCAGCAGCACGGTTCAATCCCGTACCAGCCTCCCCGAACAGGCGCCGGAATGTGGTGACTGGGGGCTTTTCACAGTAACTTCATTGAAGCCTACTCGTGACAATAAGCGATTTTCATTCATTCAAATTTAGATAATAGTCAATGTCTCCATTTCTCCTTCCAAAAGGCATAACCTAACACTTTTGCACATTATATTTCATCTGCCACTTCTTTGCCCACTCTCCTAGCCTGTCCAAATCCTTCTGCAGCTCCCCACTTCCTCAATACTACCTGCCCTCTACAGATCTTTGTATCATCTGCAAACTTAACAACAGTGCCTTCAGTTCCTTCTTCCAGATCATTAATGTATATTGTAAAATGTTGTGGCCCCAGCACAGACCCCAGAGGCACACAACTAGTCACCGGCTGCCATCCTGAAAAAGACCCCTTTATTCCCACTGCCAGTCAGCCAGTCCTCTATCTATGCCAGGATCTTACCCTGAACACCATGGGCTCAATTTATTTAAAAGTCTCCTATGCGGCACTTTGTCAAAGGCCTTCTGGAAATCAAAATAATTTACATCCACTGGTTCTCCTTTGTCTAACTTCTTTGTTCCCTCCTCAAAGAACTCTAACAGACTTGTCAGACATGACCTCCCCTTGACAAAGCTGTGCTGACTCAGTCCTATTTTATCATGCACGTCCAAGTTCTCCGCGATTTCATCTTTAATAATGGACCCTTAGCAATGACCAAAGTAAGCTAACCGGCCTACAATTTACTGTCTTCTACCTCCCTTCCTTCTTAAACCGCGGAGTTACGTTAGCCACTTTCCAGTCCTTTGGGACTCTTCCTGCCTCTAGTGATTCCTAAAAGATCACCCCAATGCCTCCACAATCATCACAGCTATCTCTTTTAGAACCCTGGGGTGTAGTCCATCTGGTCCAGGTGATTTATCCACCTTCAGACCTTTCAGTTTCCCCAGAACCTTCTCCTTAGTAATGGTCACTGCACTCATTTCTGCCCCCTGATTCTCCTGGAGCTCGGGCATCCCACTGGTGTCTTCCACCACGAAGACTGATGTAAAGTAACTATGATGTGGAGATGCCGGCGTTGGACTGGGGTGAGCACAGTAAGAAGTCTTACAACACCAGGTTAAAGTCCAACAGGTTTGTTTCAAACACGAGCTTTCGGAGCACGGCTCCTTCTTCAGGTGAATGGAAAGGCTTGTTCCAGAAATGTTTATATAGACACAGTCAGAGATGCCCCGGAATGCGAGCACCTGCAGGCAATCAAATCATCAAAGATGCAGAGAGAGAGGTAACTCCAGGTTAAAGAGGTGTGAATTGTCCCAAGCCAGTTCAGTCGGTAGGCCTCTGCAAGTCCAGGCTTGTTGGTGGGGGCCGAATGTAATGCGACATGAATCCCAGATCCCGGTTGAGTCCGCATTCATGCGTGCGGAACTTAGCTATAAGTTTTTGCTCAGCAATTTTGCGTTGTCGCGTCTCCTGAAGGCCTCCTTGTAGAATGCTGACCCGGAGATCAGAGGCTGAATGTCCTTGACTGCTGAAGTGTTCCCCAACTGGAAGGGAACAGTCCTGCCTGTTGATAGTCGCACGATGCCCGTTTATTCGTTGTCGTACTGCTGAAGTGTTCCCCAACTGGAAGGGAACATCGTGCGACTATCAACTAGCGACTATCCAATTAGACATTCTCACATGCAATTGGACAATCTCACATGCAATTGGACAATCTTGTATCCAATTGGACAATCCCATATCCAATTAGACATTCTCACATCCAATTGGACAATCTTGTATCCAATTGGACAATCTCACATCCAATTAGACATTCTCACATCTAATTGGACAATCTCACATCCAATTGGACAATCTCACATGCAATTGGACAATCTTGTATCCAATTGGACAATCTCAAATCCAATTGGACAATCTCACATCCAATTAGACATTCTCACATCCAATTGGACAATCTCACATCCAATTGGACAATCTTGTATCCAATTGGACAATCTCAAATCCAATTGGACAATGTCATATCTAATTAGACAATCTCACATCCAGTTGGATGGCACTTTACAACCTATTCTTAGGCCGTCCCTCAGAGTTGTGGTGTTCAGCTCCTTCTTGGATGCTTTTCCTCCACTTCAAGAGGTCTGCGGCCCGGATTCCCAGGTGTCAGTGGGAATGTTGCACTTTTTCAAGGAGCTTATTGCCCTTGGAACATTTGCTCCACCCTGCTGGGGCTCATTTAGCATGTTGAAGTTTTGAGTACAGTGCTTGCTTTGGGAGTCTCATATCAGGCATGTGGGTGTTGCAGCTCACCCAGCTACGCTGATCCAGCATGGTCAGTGCTTCAAAGCTGGGAATGTTGCCTGAGGAAGAACACTAATTTTGGTGCATCCATCCTGCCAATGTATTTGCAGGATTTGGCAAAGGCAATGCTGCTGGTAGTTTTCCAGGGTTTGTAGGTGCCTGCTGTACAAAGTGTGTGTCAGGAACCCTTTAGGAGAGTGGGTAACATGGCTGCTCTGTAGACCATGAGCCTGTTGCTTGGTTTTTAATCACTCTCTTCACCAGGCGACCAAAGCCTCACTGGCATACTGAAGACAGTGTTGAACCTCAGCGTTGATGCCTGTTCTTGTGGACAGGAGGTTCCCAGGATGCAGAGAATGGTCCATGTTATCATTGTCATTGAGTTTGATAACGGGGGCAGTGCTGTGTGCTGGGGCAGGTTGGTAGGGGACCTTTACAGATATTTAGTGTAAAGCCCATGCCACACCTCGGTTGAGATGTTGATGATGGGGTGGAGCTCGGCCTCTGCGTGTGCAGAGGCGCAACCATCGTCTGCCTGCTGCAGGTCAATGACAGAGGATGGGACCACCTTGGATCTGGCCAGCAGACGGTGGAGGTTGAACGGATTCCCATTCATTCTGTAGTTCAGCTCCACTTGAGGCTGGTTTAGCACACTGGGCTAAATCGCTGGCTTTTACAGCAGACCAAGGCAGGGCAGCAGCACGGTTCAATTCCCATACCAGCCTCCCTGAACAGGCGCCAGAATGTGGCAACTAGTGGCTTTTCATAATAACTTCATTGAAGCCTACTCGTGACAATAAGCGATTTTCATTTTCATTTTTCATTTTCATTTCTCCAGTGAAGAGCTTGCTGAGGGTTAGATGGAGCACTGCAGCAGAGAGATGAGCATTGGTGCGAAAATCCAGCTTTTCTTGACCCAATGAATTGTGTCTGTGGTGGATCCATTGGCCATAGACATAGACGTAAAATTTACAGAGCAGAAGGAGGCCATTCAGCCCATCGTGTCTGCACCGACCCTTGGAAAAAACACCCCACACCTCAACCCTTTCCGCTTAAAACCTCAACTAACCTTTTTGGACACTAAGGGCAATTTAGCATGGCCAATCCAGCTAACCTGTACATCTTTGGACTGTGGGAGGAAACCGGAGCACCCGGAGGAAACCCACGCAGACACAGGGAGAGTGTGCAGACTCCTCACAGTGACCTAAGCCAGGAATATTGGTACTGTTCCATATTTTTCTCTTGTAGTTGCCGCATGGTGAAGATCATGTCCGATGTGCTCCTGTGTGGCTGGAATCGGCATTGGGACTCTGGAAGGAGTTGTTCAGTCACAGGGAGAAGGCGATTAAGCAGGACCATAGCGTTGACTTTCCCTGTGGCCAACAGGATGGAAATTCCTCTGTAGTTATTGCAGTCGCATTTGTCACCTTTCTTGGAGTTAATCAGGTTTACGGCATTTCTGAAATCTGCTTGCATCTTCTCTTGCTTCCAGATAAGGGAAATAAGGGCATATATTTCTGCCAATAGTGCTTCTTCGTCATGTTCTATTGCTTCAGTGGGGATTCCATCTGCGCCTGATGCATACATCCTTATCCCATGGCAAACTGCGCCATTAATCTGTTTCTGTCTGTTACTTTGTACAGTTAATATATGTGAAACAGGACATGGAAAGTAGCCAGAACTAACTGCAGACACATCTGTAATCCTTTATTTAAAAAAATCAATCTCTCCAAAACTAATTTCAAATTAATTATGATGTGTTCACCGACTAATTAATGTAATGAAGTTCGCAGCAAGCTGAGAAAGCCAAGGAACAGGAACCCTGGAGAGTCCATTATAAAAGGCATGGGGGGACAGCACAGTGGCACAGTGGTTAGCATTGCTGCCTCAAAGTGCTGAGGTCCCACGTTCGATCCCCACTCTGAGTCACAGTACGTGTGGAGTTTACATGTTCTCCCCGTGTTTGCGTGGGTTTCACCCCCACAACCCAAAGATGTGCAGGGAAGGTGGATTGGACAGGTTAAATTGCCCCTTAATTGTAAAAAAATTGAATTGGGCACTCTAAATTTATTTTTAAAAATAAAATAAAATAAATAAATAAATAAAAGGCAGGGGGATCGCGAGGTTCTTGGGGAACACAGGCTCACGATTAATAGAGAAAACTCAGCTGCTTCTTTTTAAGGGAGTAACGAATGATTTTTGAAATCCAAGAGAATGTGCCATTTCGCGCTGTGAAAGTCATCAAAATGCTCGGGTAGTAGAGTGGTCCAACCCATTCATTAATCCCAGGCCAAGCGTTCGAAGCAGTTCCTAATTCAAGGGTCACTGCTCCTTCTCAATGGGAGGAGGAAGAGAATTACTCAACTACCTGGATGGGATGACCAGCACAAAAACTGCAGCAAAAATTCACAGTACAACCCTTCAGTTTAAATAACTCAGCCAGTTGTTATGAGCTGGAAGGTGGTGCCTGAAAAGGCTGAGGAAGCGGATTCAATAGTAACGCTCAAAAGTGAATTGGAGAAATACATGAAAAGGAAAAAGAAATCAGGGCTGTGGGGAAAGAACAGTGGAGTGGAACTGTAATCTTTCAGAAGCAATGGTCGTTGAAAACTTTTAAACTGAAACCAAATGAAGTATAAACAGGATAGTACTTGTGGGGGCAAATATAAACCATCAAATCAAAAAGATAATGAGACAAAGCAAATAATGCAATTAAAAAGAATTCATCAGGACAGGGGGATGGGAGCCTAAGCAGGTTGACAAGGGAAAGGGAGGCAAGGTAGGAATAAAAGAAAGAACAGTAAAATGCAAAAGCAGTCGTCAGGGTGAGAGACAAATAGAACCACAGTACAAAGAAAAGATGGAACGGTTAAAAATGTCAAAAAGGGAAGCCCAAAGGATTGGCATCACAAAATATTTGGGGGAATAAGGTAGACAAGCTGTTGCCGCAAATCGAGGTAAATGGATATAATCTCATTGACATTACAGAAACAAGGTTGCAAGGGGATAAAAATTGGAAACTTAATGTTCAGGGATATTGACCTTTCAGAAAGACAGGAAGGAAAAGTTGGTGGGGTAGCACTGTTAGTAAGACATGAAGTGAGGACAGTTCTGCGAGACAATCCAGACCCGGATGAGGCACAACAGCGCCTGTACTTCCTCAGGAAACTAAGGAAATTCGGCATGTCCACATTAACCCTTACCAACTTTTACCGATGCACCATAGAAAGCATCCTATCTGTCTGCATCACAGCCTGGTATGGCAACTCTTATTGACTGACCTCATTAACACTACACCCTGTATGCTTCATCCGATGCCAGTGCTTATGTAGTTACATTGTATATCTTGTGTTGCCCTATTATGTATTTTCTTTTATTCCCTTTTCTTCCCATGTACTTAATGATCTGTTGAGCTGCTCGCAGAAAAATACTTTTCACTGTACCTCGGTACACGTGACAATAAACAAATCCAATCCAATCCAATGATGTAGAGTCTATTCGGATGGAGGTAAAAAATGCAAAGGAAAGGAGACATTAGCGGTAGTATTGTATAGATCCCCAAACAGCAGCCGCACTGTAGGAAAGGGTAGAAATCAACTAATTATAGGAGCAGGTAAAAAGAATAGAGCAATAATTATGGGTGACTTTAATCTTCATGTTAATTGAGTTAATCAAGTTTGAAAGAGTACCTATACAACAAATTCATAGGGTACATGAGGAATAGTTTCCTTCAGCAATATGTCATGGAGTCATCCAGGGAACAGGTTATCTTTGATCTGGTAATGGGCAATGAGGCATGTTTAATAAATGACCTCAAAGTAAAAAACTCCTGAGAAGCAGCGATCATAAAATTATTAAATTTAATATTCAGTTTAAAAGTGAGAGACTCAGGTCAGAAACAACGGTGTTTAACTTAAATAAAGGGAATTACAATTTGTAGACTGGGTGGATAGAGGAGATACAGTAAACATGCAGTGGCTGACATTTAATGGAGGTAATTCCTGACTCTCAGCAAAAATATATCCCAGTAGGAAAGAAAGATTCAGATTGAGAGATAAACCAACCATGGCTAACCAAGTAAGCGAAGGAGAGGATTAAGTTGGAAGAAAAAGCATAAGGACGCAAAAGTCAGTGAGATCAAAAGATAATAAATAGAGAAAATAAACTATGAGGGCAAACTAATGAGGAATATAAAAACTGACGATCTTTAAATGTATAAAAAGGAAGAGAGAGGCGAAGGTGAGCATTGGCCTCGTAAAGAATTAATCTGGGGAGATAGTTATGGCAACAAGGAAATGGCAGAGGAATTAAAACAGATAATTTACATCAGTCTTCACAGTGGAAGATACTTCAAACATCCTATTAATACTAAAGGATATGGGCAGCACGGTGGCAAAGTGGTTAGCATTGCTGCCTATGGCACTGAAGGCCCGGTTTCGAATCCCGGCCCTGGGTCACTGTCTGTGAGGAGTTTGCACATTCTCCCCGTGTTTGTGTGGGTTTCGCCCCCACAACCCAAAGATGTGCAGGCTAGGTGGATTGGCCACGCTAAATTGCCCCTTAATTGGAAAAAATAATTGGGTACTCTAAAATTATTATTTTTTAAATACTAAAGAATATGGGGGAGGAATTAAATACCATCACCATCACCAAAGAAGTAGTATTAGAAAAGCTAATGGCACGAAAGGCAGATAAGTCCCCTGATGGTTTGCATCCTAGCATCCTAACAGAAGTAGCTACAGAGATAGTGGATGCATTGGTTGTAATTTTCCAAACATCCTTGGATTCTGGAGAAGTATCAGAGGATTGGAAAACTGCCCCTATTCAAAAAGGGAGGGCAAAAAGTGGGTGACTATAGGGCAATTAGCCGAACATCTATTGGGGGAAAAATGTTGGAATCAATTATTAAGGAAGTAATAACAGCACATTTGGAAAATCATAATTTAATCAATCAGAGTCAGCATGGCTTCTTGAAAGGGAAATTGTATCTGGCTAATTGATTAGAGTTTTTTGAGGAAGTCTCAGCCAGAGTGAATAGAGGGGAACCAGTAGATGTGATGTATTTGGACTTCCAGAAGGTGCTCGACAAGAAACAAGACAAGATAAAAAGCAAGTTGGGATTCTCCATTTCGCTGGCAGCCCAGGGAAACCCTATTGGCCGGCTGGCGAGATGGAGAATTCCGGGGGTGCACCGCGTCAGAAATCTGGTGCGGTGGGATGGGGAACCCTGCCCATTACTGAACATAGAACATACAGTGCAGAAGGAGGCCATTCGGCCCATTGAGTCTGCACCGATCCACTGAAGCCCTCACTTCCACCCTATCCCCGTAACCCAATAATCCCTCCTAACCTTTTTGGTCACTAAGGGCAATTTAGCATGACCAATCCACCTAACCTGCACGTCTTTGGACTGTGGGAGGAAACTGGAGCACCCGGTGGAAGCCCACGCACACACGGGGAGAATGTACAGATTCCACACAGCCAATGACCCAGCGGGGAATCGAACCTGGGACCCTGGCGCTGTGAAACCACAGTGCTATCCACTTGTGCTACCGTGTTGCCCTAATTCTGAACGGTCTTGACAGAGTAAATGCCGAGACAATGTTGATGTGTTGAGTAGGCTGGGTCTATGTGGACTGCGTTTGATGCAGTGTAGAGAGAGAGACAGGCTTCCAGCACTTGAGGAGATGCAACATGATTTTATTTAACATTTAACTATATTACATGCTTAACTGTGGGTTGACACTATGCTGACTTGACTGGAGACCTGAGGCTAGCCTAACCAGACTAACTGACTACCACATGGTGTTTGTACTAGCTGCTGCTCACGAGCTCTGACTGTCTCAGAGGCCGGATCCCGAGAGAGCGGGAAAACTGGTGCCCTCTGGCTTTATAGTGGTTGTGTCCTGTCTGGTGATTGGCTGCTGTGTTCTGTGTGCTCACTGGTCATCCTGTGTGTCAATCACTGTCTGTCTGTGCACCATCATATACATGGATGTATATTATGACAACTCCCCCCATTTTTTAAAAAACAAAATATGTGTTCTGGTAATGAATATTGAGGTGTGCGTGCGTGAAGATGTGTAAAGGTACTTGACTATATACAGAAAATGCTAACTTATATACATGGGAAGGTGTCTAGTGCAGATGGAGGGCAGATAAAACATGAGAAAAAACGATATGTACAGATGTCAAAACGATGAGATAACAAGGTAATGCAACAGTCAGTCTATAAATTCAGTCTCTGTGGCGGGCAACGAATTCTGGTTGACCAAATGAGCATTTGGCTCTGTTGAGTCGGAGGCCATGCGCATAGATCCTGTGAAACACCCGCTTGAGGCGATCGATGTGTTCTTGAGGAGTTGTGGACCAGATTATGACATCGTTGACGTACACTCGCACCCCCTCGATGCCCTCCATCATTTGTTCCATGATGCGGTGAAATACCTCTGAGGCAGAGATGATGCCAAAGGGCATTCGGTTGTAACAGCAGCGACCGAACGGGGTATTGAATGTGCACAGCTTGTGACTGGACGCGTCCAGCTGTATTTGCCAAAACCCCTTGGAGGCGTCCAGCTTCGTGAAGAATTTGGCATTGAGCCATCTCGCTGGTTAACTCTTCTTGTTTTGGAATTGGGTAGTGTTCCCTCATGATGTTGCGGTTTAAATCTTTGGGGTCGATACAGATTTGAAGCTCCCCTGACGGCTTCTTTTTTAAATTTTATTTTAAATTTTAAAATTTTAAAAAAATTTTAAGTACCCAATTCATTTTTTTTTCCAATCAAGTGGCAATTTAGTATGGCCAATCCACCTACCTTTCACATCTTTGGGTTGTTGGGGTGAAACCCGCGCAAACACGGGGAGAATGTGCAAACTCCACACGGACAGTGACCCAGAGCCGGGATCGAACCTGGGACCTCGGCACCGTGAGGCTGCAGTGCTAACCCACTGCGCCACCATGCTGCCCTTCCCTGACGGCTTCTTGATACAAACCATGGAGCTAACCCAGTCCGTGGGTTCTGTGACCTTTGATATGACGCCCATGTCCTGGAGGTCTTGCAGCTGCAACTTGAGGCGGTCCTTGAGGGGAGCCGGCGCCCGACGCGGTGCGTGTACCACAGGGGTGGCATTTGGCTTCAGCAGGATTTTGTATCGGTATGGGAGTGTGCCCATACCTTCGAGCATGCTATGGTATTGCGGTATGATGTCACCAAGTTGAGCCTGGAATTTTTCATCAGGTGAGGCCGTTGCCTGTGCAGATGACATGGTGTGGACTTGTTGAACTATGTTCAGGAGTTTGCAGGCCCGAGCACCAAGCATGGAAGCTCTGTTGGGTCCTACGATTTCAAATCGCAGCGTTGCTTTTAATGACCTATTGGACACCCCAAGCTGGCATGAGCCACTGGCAACAATGGCATTGCCATTATAGTCAAGGAGCTGGCAGGCCGGTGGAAGAATGCTTGGTCTGATGCGGATGGTGTTGAGGTCAGATTTTGAAATGAGGTTTGCTGAAGCGCCGGTGTCCAGCTTGAAACCGATGCGAGCCTTGTTAACTGTAAGGTTAGCACACCACTCGTCGTCTGGATCAACGCTCAGGATTGGGAGGTGTTTCACCATATTTGAGAGAGGCAGCGCATGCTTAGTAATGATGCCCACCCGGAATGGGGATTTGAGGCACTCAGTGTCAGGATCTGGTGGGCTGTCGGGGTCGGAGTTTGTCATGGCCTGGTCATGTCCTGTCTGGTGATTGGCTGCTGTGTTCTGTGTGCTCACTGGTCATCCTGTGTGTTAATCACTGTCTGTCTGTGCACCGTCATATACATGGATGTATATTATGACAGATGTTTCCACCTCATGGCAGAGTCTGGAACCAGAGGGCAGAGTCTCAGAATAAAGGGGAGCCAATTTCAGACTGAGAGGAGCAGGAATTCCTTCTCCCGGAGGGCTGTGACAGTTTGGAACTCCTCGTCACAGAGAGCTGAGGGGGCAGAGTCCTTGTGTATAACGCTGAGATAGATTCTTGAACAGGAAGAGAATCAGCAGTTATGGGAAAGGGCAGGAAAGAGAACATGAGGAATGTTGGATCAACCATGAACCTATTGAGTAGCCGAATGGACATTTATCAACGTACAACTTCGAAGGGCATCACGGTGGCACAGTAGTTAGCACTGCTGCCTTACGGCGCCTAGGACGCAGGTTCAATTGCAGCCCCTGCACACTATGTGGAGTTTGCACATTCTACCCATGTCTGCCTGGGTTTCAACCCACAATCCAAAGATGTGCAGTGCAGGTAGATTAGCCACGTACAATTGCCCCTTAATTGGAAAAAAATGATTGGGTACTTCAAATTTATTTTAAAAAATTATACACCTTCTGAATCACAAGGGTATAGGTTAAATTACCGGGCAGGGTACTAAGCATCGAAATTCAGGGAGACACACCGAAGCAGTACTGAGGGAGTGCTGCACTGTCAGAGGGTCAGTACTGAGGGAGTGCCGCACTGTCAGAGGGTCAGTACTGAGGGAGTGCCGCACTGTCAGAGGGTCAGTACTGAGGGAGTGCCGCACTGTCAGAGGGTCAGTACTGAGGGAGTGCTGCACTGTCAGAGGGTCAGTACTGAGGCAGTGCTGCACTGTCAGAGGGTCAGTACTGAGGGAGTGCTGCACTGTCAGAAGGTCAGTACTGAGGGAGTGCTGCACTGTCAGAGGGTCAGTACTGAGGGAGTGCCGCACTGTCAGAGAGTCAGTATTGAGGAAGTGCTGCACTGTCAGAGGGTCAGTCCTGAGGGAGTGCTGCACTGTCAGAGGGTCAGTGCTGAGGGACCGCTGCACTGTCAGAGGGTCAATACTGAAGGCAGTGCTGCACTGTCAGAGAGTCAGTACTGAGAGAGTGCCGCACTGTCAGAGGGTCAGTACTGAGGGATTGCTGCACTGTCAGAGGGTCAGTACTGAGGGAGTGCCGCACTGTCAGAGGGTCAGTACTGAGGGAGTGCTGCACTGTCAGAGGGTCAGTACTGAGGGAGTGCTGCACTGTCAGAGGGTCAGTACTGAGGGAGTGCCGCACTGTCAGAGGGTCAGTACTGAGGGAGTGCTGCACTGTCAGAGGGTCAGTACTGATTGCTGCACTGTCAGAGGGTCAGTACTGAGGGAGTGCTGCACTGTCAGAGGGTCAGTACTGATTGCTGCACTGTCAGAGCTGCCGTCTTTTGGGTGATATGTTAATGGAAGGCTTCATCTGCTTCAGTTGGATGATAACAATCCCCTCGCGGCTATTTCAAGAGGATTTTGTCCAGGACAATATTTTCCCTCAATCGACATCACAAAATAGATTGGTCAGAATCACATTGCTGTTGGTGGCTAGTTGCTTGCCTGTTAATTGTCTGCTGTGTTTCTGCATTTCCAGCAGTGAACTCACTTCAATAATTCTTGTTCACTGTAAACACTTTCAGACATCTGGTGGTCGTAACAGTGAAAATAAATGCAAAAACTCTTTCAATTTTTCCCTCGGACATATTTCAATACAAACGCAGTCATTTAATTCATTTTAGTGAATGGAGGAGGAAGAATCTCACTATTGACAGTACACCAGGCGGATTACTCCAATACACTCCCATTTCTCTGCCTCGAACACCAATGGCCACTGTGCAGCCACAGACCATCAGGCCAAGAGGGCAATGTAGGGATTTGTGCTGCACATGGCCCTACTCCCATTATCCTACTTCATCTAATCCCATCGATATATCCTTCTGATTCTTTCCCTCGTATGTACCTAGCCAGATTCCCCTTAAATGCATGTCCACTGTTCTCCTTACCCTTCCTGTCTTCCCATAGTCTGAAGAATTAGATTTCTCAACAGAAGCATAAAAACAAATGCAAGGAAATTATTAATGATTATATGTGATTGTTCTGGCTCTGAGTGACCAATTAGAGGGGCCAGTCTTGGAAAGGGTGCCATCGAAGAGACTTACTGGAATGACACTGGTCATGAGGGATGTCAGTTATGTCGAGACATTGAAGAAGGTGAATTTTTTCTAATTTGGAGTAAAGAATATTCAGGAGAGAGGTGGCACGGTAGCATATTGGTTAGCACTGTTGCTTCACAGTGCCATGGTCCCAGGTTTGATTCCCGCTTGGGTCACTGTTTGTGCGGAGTCTGCACGTTCTCCCCGTGGGTTTCCTCCGGGTGCTCCGGTTTCCTCCCACAAGTCCCAAACGACACACTGTTAGGCAATTTGAACGTTCTGAATTCTCCCTCTGTGTACCCGAGCAGGCGCCTGAATGTGGCGACGAGGGGCTTTTCACAGTATCTTCATTGCAGTGTTAATGTAAGCCCACTTCTGACAATAAAGATTATTATTATTAATAGAGGTGTTCAAAATTCTGAGAGGTTTTGTTAGAGTGGAAAGGGAAAACCTGTTTACACTGGCATGAGAGTCTGGAAGATGCACCACACATATACACCAATGACGGCAGGGAATTATTTCATCACATTTCCGTGTTCCTCTCTGCAACTCCCCACTCTTCCATAGGGTCATAATCAAAGAATTGGGAAGTGACTTTTAATAATGTAATGTTATTCCTATCTCAGAGTTACAAAACCAATGAGCAGAGTGGAAAGGGGCCAAGCCCCTAATCCATCTCATTGCTCCAATAACCAATTCAAATCGAATCCAATTCATGGTGTCCACAAAACAGGCAGACTAGATCGGAACTGACCAGAAAAGGCATTGGACTGGATCTCGGGCTTGATCTGAATCAACAGGCCCAGTAGGTGCCATTTCATGGGTCAATGCAGGTTGAATGCAGCCACCTTATTGGTTTCTGTTTGACTGTGATTAAAGACGCCTTATTATTGTTGTATTTCCCAGATAAAGCTAACAATTGTTCTCTTGTCGGAGCGAGTGTGCACCTTGGACACAACACGGCAGATATTCAGCTGCTACTGGAACACCGCCGGCATCGCTCCTCTCTGAATAGGCTTCAAAATGCAAACAGTTCCTGAATTCTCCAGCATTACAAACTCTGAGCCCAGGACAGTGACAGCCTCGCTGCCCGGCTAAAGCCAAGAATTTGCGGGAGGGGAGTTGGTCCACTTTGCGCACAGTAAGATCCCACAGACCTGTTTCTCATTATATTTATTGAGGGTTAATATTAGCCAAGGCAGTTCCCCACTTTTTCTTCGGTGCACTTATTGCCAAGGCTTTAGGCGTTGGTTTAAGATCGTATTTGATGGAGAGCATGGCCGGAGTGTCAGCGGGGTGTGTGTTGCTTGGAGTGGGGTTTGAATCGGGAGTTTCCTAACCCAGAGGCAGGCAGGTTACAGCCGGAGCCACAGCTCGGCTCCGGCGGGACAGTCTCTTCGTTTGGCAGCCCCCAGCTGACATGTCTTATGTGCAAGTGTGAATCCCGGTGAGCAAGACTCATTGACTGGATAAGGAAGTTATTGTCAGTGACCAGTGCACGGCCCTTGAGCAAAACTGCCCATCAGGGTGAACAGCCAGGGCCGCGGGCAGAGGAATCTCAGAGCCTGTGCTCTCTGCCAGTGGCAGGCGGTTCAGCTATTTCCTCGCCAGGATTTTGCAGCCGTATCCGGGGTAGATTGGTGAGCAGTGAGCAGTTCACTCTGTTACACATCATTCCTCTGCTAGCTGCCACGGTGCAGGTTATAAATGGTGTGAGTCTGAATGCAGCACTCATTTCCTTTTAGTCAATCAGTTTATGCATTTAGCCGATGGACAGAATCAGAAATCTGTGCGCAAACCGCAACAGCTTGCAAAACATTTTGCGAATGCAGCAGTTGGGGGGGTTTGTACTGTTGTGTCGATGCTACCCAGAGATAGTCATCTTTCCCCGAATGTTTCAATTTGGACCCGAATACAATCTGTACCCGTCAACTGCTGGTTTGGTCACATAGTAAACCCCCAGATTGCCCCCCCTGAGGGCCAGCCAGGGTGACACATTCGGCTGAGAGGCAGACAGGAGACAAGCTGTTGACTCGGAGAATTTATCTGATTTAATGTTAACTTCAGCAGGGTTGTCCATGGCAGTCTGGGCTAATTCGGCGCGGGCAGAGTATGAGGCTTGTTTTTCTAAAGATTCCGGCATTAATATTAATACGTTTTCAGTCTGATGGCTCTAATGATTACATCACGCGGTAGAATTAATCTCAGAGATGGATTCATCCATTCCCCGTGTTTGACCAAAACAATCTCCTTGTTTCGTAAACTAATGGGGTTCGCGCTAATTTGCATTTAACAAAACATGAAGATCAGCAACATGTATAAAACACAATGAAAACTATACCTCCAGCATCGCCAGGGAACTGGGCAATGGACAGATACCGAGGGGAAAGCATTTGTAAAATCGGATTATTTAAAAAGACAAGTATTATACAAAGCTAATCAAGCCTAGGCAGGTACATCGAGAAGGCATCATTTCCATTGATTGCACGGAAATTTATTATGCACATCTGATTTTTTAAGAAAACATTTGGAATATATTTAACCGTCGTTAATCTATCGTTGGAGAAAGTGACTTATTTTCACTTCCTGTGCAGATTCCTGTTTTTGCAAAGTTGCAAAGACAGAAATCACAAATCCTCAGGTATGTTACTGAGTGCAGGTTATTTATCTCGGAAGAATCTGCCGTAGGTTCTCTAATTGCAATGAAATTCACGCCCTTCGTTATCAGCGATACCTGGTCTGTCCCAGCAGGAGAAGATTATCAGAATTAACTTCAGTGCAGAACTGAAATTGATCTATTGACAATGACTTGGAATTTCGAGATTCAGCCTTAGAGCCAACCGCGCTTTCCATTTGGGAGTGAATCACTTTTAATATTCGGCATTATGATTATTATATAATTGTCATGCCCTTCTTTGTAAATCCTGTGTGTAAGACCCACAACTTTTTACAGGGTTGAATTGACACATGGCCAGGGCGCTCACCGATCTCAGGGGGCAGGACCCACACCTCTAGAGCAGAGTTGTGGGCTCAAGTCCCACGCAAGTGACATTAGAGCGCAAAGTCCAGGCTGAGCCACAATCATAAAAATAATCAACCTAAAACAGATGATCTGTGAGTTCTCACAACACCGCGTGTGGGATCTTGCTGTGTGTAAATGTGTTGCTGCTATAAACCACGCTGGAGGCGCGGAAAGCCTGTTTCAATACAAGTCTTGTGTTTCCCATCGAATCGTTTTTTTTTTGTTTCCCCCTGAAATATGACAGAATAAACCATTGTTGTTTACTTTCTATCTTGCAGAATCTGGGCAGATTGTAAGAGCTGAACATTAGGGTTCTGTGATAAAATTGTAAAGACTCGGGCGGCGCTGATAGAATTTGGAATATTTCTGACACCATGGAAATTGAGTTCAAATGGCACACTGCAAATGCATTGAATTTTAAATGTGTTTAATTAAACTAGATTAAATGGTTAAACAGGAAGCAGAAGGAAATGTGTAGGAGGAATTTCAGGTCGAGTGCTTTTCGACAAAAGTCCCTTTTTAAAAATGTCATTCAGGATTTAATACAGAGCTTGCAATGCCTCGGCGGGTGCGCTCTCTATAGGCAAGTGAATTGTGATTGTCTTGTGGGCGGAAGAAAGCGGTTTGTTGTTTTAATTAACTAGAGGTGCCGATTTCCCTCAAGAAATTCACATAATTACTGCAGCGGATGCAGGTAACCCCCCCCCCCCCCCCCGTCTCATTTTAAAATGCGGAAATGCAGCGCAACCATTTGTTTGGACCCATTCGGTGTTCTTTCAATCTGTCCAGGCTCCCTCCTCCAATTTATTCCAGTTTTTTATAGTCTGGTGCGTCCCTGTTTTGTTTACATCCACTTTGGCCGCCTGACCTGCTAATAGGCACTCGTCCCCAAAGCCTCAGACTGGCTGCACGATCAAGGGCAGCAGAAATTTAGGCCAATGTAGCAAAAGGACTCGGGGCCAATTCAAACTGTAACAGAGTCTCCGAGAGGCGAGTTTTACTGAGCTCGGTTTATCGTTCTGCGGATTCTGAAAGTTTCACTTCTGAGATACCGTTTAATGAAGCGGGGGGGCGGGGGGGGGGGGGGGGGGGCGGGGGGGGGGGGGGGCGGAATGAAGACTAGAATAAAAGGTGATGGGGGGGGGGGGGGTGCGGCAGGGGCACTGGATTTAGCCCGACTTTAGTGTATTGAAGCGGGAGTTTCTGGGCAGCTAAAGTATGGATTTGCGATGCGAGAGGACAGGGCGTGAAAGTAGTATCATCATCAGTTTTGACTGAAAGAAAGAGAAACACATCTCGAACAAAAGAAAGCCTATTGGATTCAGTGGGGTTGTTAGGACAACGGAAAAATATCCTTAGATGATTAGTTCCACATCAAAGGAATTTACATTCAGTGCTGGAAAAGCAGTTCTTTTATTTAACCACAGGTTTTTTTTTCATTAAGAGGAATCGTATGTTTGGTCATTGTGTTAATTTTCTCCATTCAGGACACACTTGTATTAATATATAAATAGAAGGACTCTTCTAAACTGCTAATTGTGCCGTGTAAAGGTATAAAGGGGACCTGTGAAATAGAAGAGGCCAGAGGGACAACACAGGGCATTTCAGTGAGTGTACGAGTCTGTCTACACCCTCAGGAAGTGAATAGGCACCTTACAAAAACAAGAGGGACTGAGAGGGTCTGCACTGGGGATGAGGGCTCATTAGAATCCACTCCTTGTAAACTGGGACTTCTCTCGTGGCAATGGTTTCAATCCTCGGTCAGCGCAGTAACCCGTGGCCACAACCTCACTCCAGGCTGACTGATAGAGGGGAACCATTTCAAATGAAGCGCATCCGTTACTCCAAGTCAAAGATAATGGAATTATATCGAACAATACTTTGACGTTTCAGAGTCCCAGCCAGTCCCAAACTGCATTTTAACAATTGCACGTTATTAAATTGTAAGACATTTAATTTAAAAAAACGCTTGATTGACATCATTTCCCCATTTGTTCCTAACACCTGTATTTTTCAGGGTGGATATGTGGCTGAGAAGGTACAGATGTTGCCCCGCTGTGGACCAGTGGTTTTTCGGGGTGAACTCGTCTATTTTAGATTTCAAAACATTTTAACATGTTTGATATAAATAACTTTTTTAAATATCTCGTTCGATACCTCAGGGATACACCCACATAAATAAAAGGATAATAACAAAAACGCGCATATATAATCTAATAATCAGAATCTACGGCCCTAAAACAAACCAGCATCAATATTCTGAATATTTGCACCTCACACAAAGCTTCGAGAAGGAGGGAAGTTTTAAGGATGATGACAATATTGTGATGTGGAACTGATGTCCTCACATTGAATGATTAATGTTAATAAGTTCGTTAAAGATCAAAAATCAAATTCAAGCCAATGATCATTTTAGTCGGAGTTAGTAATGTTGACAAAGACAAGGGAAGGACACAGTCTCCTATCCTGAGAAAGGCTGCAAAATTCCTCTAACTCTCTCGAACACGCTGCCACATCACATTCAATTACACATATGTTCATTCAGACTGTCCCGTGTTTCCAAACGAAAGGGTCATTCTCTATATTGTTGGCGTTCAGCAATTGAGTAAAAACACATTTGACAATAACGGTCATTTGACAAGACCCGAGTGAACTGAAGGTGAATGTCAGCTTTTAATGGATCCGTTTCCTGTCTCTTGGTGTCAGCTTCACTCCAGCTTCCGTCTTACTTCACATCTTGATGCCATAGTTCAGTTCTCTGTGAACTTCTTCACTTTAGCACTCTGCTCCTCCTGTTCTCCAGCGGGACAGGTGTGGCTCAGAGCTCTGGAGAAGTTACTGCTGTACCTCCTGTGACAGGTGTACCATGCATTGAGAAGCGCCCCGGGAGCAGCAGGTGTCCTGGACGGGGGAGGGAGCTGTCCCACTCCGGCTCTGCTGGGAGGCGATGGGCGCGAAGTTGTGGGCAGCCGGTTTCTGGGTAAGGGGTTGAACCCGCCTTGGGGCCGCTGTGAGGGCGCTGGCAGAAGGCGGATGGGTGCCAGCGAGTTCCAAGTTAGGCCGTTCACTCTGGCCCCTGGCCAGGCACAGGGAGCTGCACCGGGAGGTCGGATTAGAGAGAGTGGATCGAGCCTGGGCTCAGTGGGAGCCGCAGCCAGGCTGAATTCGCCCAGGCTGCTCGGCAATTGGCTGATAGGAGCTCCGGGTTTGGCTTCAGGCGGAGGATTGGGTCTCACTTCGGGTCGATTGGAAACGAATTGGGCGGAGGGAAGTGCAGACCTCCCCGCTGGCATGGGAACCATTCTTCCCTCGGCCCTGGCTGTGGATAAGGGAGCTAAGGACATGCCAGCTCTTGTTATAATGGAAGGGTCCAATCTATTCTGTGGACTGGAGGGGGACAATGCAGCCAGTTTGAAGGGAGGCGGCACAATGCTTTCATCCTCAGGTCGGTTCGAGTGTGAGGGACAGGATGGAGCATTGGGCCTGCTTGACATGAGGGCTCCTGGAGAAAGGTCACTCTCTGTGTCACAGTATGATATTCCAGTAAAAGTTTCGTGTTGGTAGCTGAGTGAGAGGCTGGGTTTGCAATGCATTTTCATGTGTTTCCGGAGGGAGCTGGGGTGGGTGTAGGATTTGTCACACTCTTTCATTTTACAGATATAGGGTTTGTCACTAGTGTGAACATGAGAGTGCTTCTTCCGGTCGCTGCTGTTTGCAAATCTTCTGTCACATCCCTCGAATTCGCACTTGAAAGGCTTTTCACCTAAATGAAGAATAGCAATCTGAAATAATTCTCATCGGCTTCAAACATCCTCCTCTGTAAATACACTTAATTCAATTAAGCAACAACGAAGCTTTGAATTCTAATCGATGCTCCACAAATATCTGGAGAATATAAACAGAGTCACGCGCACAGGTAGTGATAGATTATTGATAGATTCATACATAATATCTCAATCGATCCCTCCGCCAATATTCACACACACATTTCGCCACATTGAGCGCACACAAAGCGGAGTTTCCCAATTGGATTCACCGTTTGCGATACATCAGGACTCAATGCAGTCCAACACGGGTATTTCCGTCAAATTTACCCACAGACTGATCGATTATTTTATCTTTCAGAGTTGTACGAATGCTACAGCCCAAATATTTTTCTGGAGAAATTACAGAAGACGCGAGTGTTTATGGAGCAGATTCGTCAATCCCGAATCTTGAGTTTATAATTTATCACAAAATGTGTGTGTCAAAAATGTGACAGTCAAACTGTGATATCCACAGTTCTGATATTGTACAAATTAATGTGCTACTGGTACCCCAACCTCTTCAAACATCGTCACTCACATACTTCCCTTAAATTGGAAATCTCTCTTCAGTTAAACCCGTGAAATTACAATAAAACTAAGACCCTGGGGATGTTTGTGTGGGTTATCTCGACATGAACACTGAGGATTTTTAGTTTGTATCAGTGGTATAATTTTAATAAAAAATCAATTAATCACACCCTGTAATAAATTTCCTGCATCAGCACTGATAATGCTTCTCATTCTGTAGATTGTTACAGCTGAATTTAGAGAACCAGTATTAAAGTTTGATAACTTAATATTAAACATTGATAACTAGTATTAAACTTTGATAATCAGCATTGAACTTCGGTAATTTAGCATTAAACTTAGAAAATTAGTATTAAACTTAGAGAACTTGATATTAAACTTAGAAAGCTAGTATTAAACTTAGTTAACTAGTATTACACAGAGGTAACTGGTGTCAAACTCGGATAAGCAGTGTATAGTAGAGGGTTAGTTTTCCCAGCAGGGGAATGAGGATTAAAGTTGCTGGAAGATTCTGGTTGACTGGGTGACTGACCTGTGTGCGTTCGCTTGTGTATCTTCAAGTTTTCGGATCTGGCAAACACTTTCTGACAGCCGGGGAATGGACACGGGAACGGTTTCTCTCCGGTGTGTACTCGGACGTGGTTGATCAGTTTGTACTTGGCTTTGAAAGCTTTGCCTTCCCGTGGACATTTGTCCCAGTAACAGACATGAATGAGCCCCTCTGTGCCCCCAATGTGCTGCACGGTGAGGTGTGTCACTAGCTGCTGCATGGTGCCGAAGCTCTGGGAACAGCAGCTCCTGCCTGTCCCTTCCTGGTCAATCCACGAGCAGATTAACTCCCGCTTGATGGGTTGTTTCAAATACCGAAAAAACGAGCCTGCCCCGCCCTGGCTGACGTTGAGATTAATCGGGTTGTAACTTTGAAGTAAAGATTTCACATAATGATCGCTCCTTGAGGCGGTCCCTTGGCTATAGTGGCGTGACCTGCCAATGGGCTCTGCCGCTGAACCCAGGGCACCGGCAGCCCGGGTGGACGAGGGGCTTCCAAAGCTTTGCCCACACAGACTGGGGGTGAAGGGGTGCTCTCCAATTTCAGCCTGGCTGCCCCGTTCAGGGTACCTCCTTGTGGGTGACAGGAGCAGGCCATGGTGGCAGCTAGTGGCAGAGTGCTGATCGGAAATGCTGGGCATGGAGGCTGCTGGATGCTGGTTCCTGCTGCCTGCTACACTGTGGCCACGGAAGCCGGAATAGGAGTGATAGGGGGCTGGGTAACTCACACAGGGCGTGACTGCACTGTCGGGGCAGTCTGAGCACACAGTGTGCGGGGGGCTGAGTTTTAAAGAGTGGCCCAAGTGTGGGGGGCCCAGGCTGAGGTCACCCTGACTGTCCCCAGGGTAAAGATGTGAGAGAGAATAGCCAGTGTATCTAGGCACGGCCATGATGCCGTGTTTGGAGTGATCATTAGCTAATGTGAGGGCTCCGACCCGCCTGCAATAGCCAGTGTCCATAACAACTGGAACCTCCCCCCCCGCAACAAACCCTCCAGCTGGAAACTACCCCCCCCCCCCGAAACAAACCCTCCAGCTGGAACCTACCCTCCCCCCAAACTAACCCTCCAGCTGATACCTCCCACCCCCCCCCCCGCAAAAAACCCTCCAGCTGGAACCTACCCCCCCTCCCCCAACAAACCCCCCAGCTATTACCTCCCCCCCCCGCAACAAACCCTCCAGCTGATACCTCCCACCTCCCCCCCCCCCCGCAACAAACCCTCCAGCTGGAACCTACCCCCCCCCAACAAACCCTCCAACTGATACCTTCCCCCGCAACAAACCCTCCAACTGATACCCCCCCCCCCCCCCTCCTGCAACAAACCCTCCAGCTGCTCCTAAAAACTCAACTGGCAACCAGATTTGGTCCAAGCTTTGGGACTTGTCTGCTCCATATCTTATTCTGCAATTCTGTATCATCCCCTTAATCTTAGTAATACAAAGGCATCAAAAGCAGAGCAGAGTCCTGCTATAATAGCACAGCGGGAAGGGCGGCTTTTTTAAATGAAGGCGAGAGAGATTGGAGGGATTTTTTAACTGACTGACGCGGGTGCAGTGTGCCGGGTAGATACGCATGCGTTCACAGTTTGACTCCTCTCTAAAATATTGCAAAGAAAAACCTTTGAGCAACATGGCCCATCTAGAGGAAGATCCGCCGCTGTATCGCTCGGGTTTGTGACAGTGGATGTACCATTAAGTTCAGTGAAAAGATGCTGAAACCGTGGGACACTGTAACACCCACCACCACAAACAAACTGTCCTGCAAACCCAACCTAGCAATCGCTGTCTAATTAACTGGACAAACTGTGGTTCCATTGGGCACAATGTGTCAATCAGACATCCCAGTTAAATGTGGTTAAATATGTTGCCGGACAGAACAAACGCGGAGAAAAGATCAAATGAAACCGCGAGGAATCTCTAACTGACCTGTTCAGCGACATGTGAAGTTCTGTAGCAACAAAGTAATGAGTTTTCTAATCACACAAACATTGCCAAGATTGCCAGAATTTTCCGATTTTGTGAAAGTTGCTCAAAAAGCAGAATTCACCCCAATCTAATCCACGAAATATGTCAACAACTATATCCTGAAGACACTTCTAGAAAAACCCTAAACACCTTCCCACATATACACTCACCCACATACAATCACACACACACACCCACACACACACACTCACCCACATACAATCACACACACACACCCACACACATACATACTCACCCACATACAATCACACACACACACCCACACACACACCCACATACAATCACACACACACACCCACACACACACACTCACCCACATACAATCACACACACATACCCACACACACACTCACCCACATACAATCACACACACACACCCACACACACACACTCACCCACATACAATCACACACACACACCCACACACATACATACTCACCCACATACAATCACACACACACACACCCACACACACACACCCACATACAATCACACACACACGCCCACACACACACACTCACCCACATACAATCACACACACATACCCACACACACACTCACCCACATACAATCACACACATACCCACACACACTCACCCACATACAATCACACACACACACCCACACACACACATTCACCCACATACAACCACACACACATACCCACTCACCCACATACAATCACACACACATACCCACTCACCCACATACAATCACACACACATACCCACTCACCCACATACAATCACGCACATACCCACTCACCCACATACAATCACACACACATACCCACACACACACTCACCCACATACAATCACACACACATACCCACACACACACACACTCACCCACATACAATCACACACACATACCCACACACACACAATCACACACACATACCCACACACACACTCACCCACATACAATCACACACACATAACCACACACACACACTCACCCACATATAACCACACACACATACCCACTCACCCACATACAATCACACACACATACCCACATACAATCACACACACATACCCACTCACGCACACACTCACTCACATTCAATCACTCACGCACATACACTTACTCACACACACACACTCACTCACATCCAATGACTCACACACACCAATTCACACTCAAATAGACACAGTCACACACTGCATACTCACATAAAATCGCACACACACACACTCACATACTCACATACAAACACTCACATACACCCATACTCAATCACATACAATCACTCACACACACTCACTATATACACTCGCACCTCCTCCACAATCGTTCTCAATACTGGGGCCCCGCAAGGCTGCGTACTTAGCCCCTTACTATACTCCCTGCACACACAGGACTGCATGGCAAAACTTGGCTCCAGCTTCATCCACAAGTTTGCTGATGACACAATCATAGTGGGTCGGAACTCAAACAACGATGAGTCAGGGTACAGGAGGGAGATAGAGAACCTAGTGGAGTGGTGTAATGACAACAATCTCTCCCTCAATGTCAACAAAACTAAAGAGCTGGTCATTGACTTCAGGAAGCAAAGTACTGTACACACCCTGTCAGCATCAACGGGGCCGAGGTGGAGATGGTTAACAGCTTCAAATTCCTAGGGGTGCACATCACCAACAATCTATCCTGGTCCACCCACAGCAACGCTACAGCCAAGAAAGCACAACAGCACCTATACTTCCTCAGGAAACAAAGGGAATTTGGCATGTCCACATTGACTCTTACAATTTCTGTAGATGCACCATAGAAAGCATCCTACCTGGCTGCATCACAGCCTGGTATGGCAACTGCTCGGCCCAAGACTGCAAGAAACTTCAGAGAGTCGTGAACACAGCCCAGTCCATCACGCCCACCTCCCATCCATTGACTCTATCTATACCTCCCGCTGCCTTGGGAAAGCAGGCAGCATAATCAAAGACCCCTCAAGACCCCTCTCACCCGGGTTATTCTCTCTTCCAACTTATTCCATCGGGCAGGAGATACACAAGTCTGAGAACAGTCACTAACAGATTTTAAAACAGCTTCTTCCTGCTGTTGGATTTTCTGCCTGATGGAAAAAGTTGGAAGAATGAATAAGCTGGGTGGGAGGAATCTTTGATTAGGCTGCCCGCTTTTCGCAGGCAGTGGGAGATAGATGGAGTTAATGGATGGGAGGCAAGTTTGCGTGATGGACTGGGCTGGAGTATTGTGTCCAGTTTTGGTCTCTGTATTTGAGGAGGGATGTGATGGCATTGGAGGCAATTCATAGGAGGTTCACCAGATTGATTCCGGGGATGGAGAAGTTGATGTATGATGAGCGATTAAACAGTTTGGACTGATACTCGCTGGAGTTTAGAAGGATGAGAGGGGATATGATCGAGATGTACAAAATACTAAAAGTGATTGATAAAGTAAATGTAGGCTAAATGTTCTCCCTTCTAGGGCAATCTAGAATGAGAGGTCACGGATATAGGTTGAGAGGCGGTAGATTTAGAACTGAGATGAGGAGGAACTACTTCTCGGAGTGGGTGATGAATTTGTGGAATCTTGAGGCATTAAATGGTTACATGAAGAAGATCGATAGATTTCTGATTTAAAATGGGTTAAAGGGATATGGGAACAGGTGGGGAGGTGGATTTGAGACCAGGAAGAGATCAGCCAGGACCTGATTGAATGGTGGAGCAGGCTGCAAGGGCTGAATTGCTTACTTCTGCTCCTCATTCCTATGATCTTACGTATCTATGCGCCCACACTCCCTCACAGACCAATAACCTCCCACATTCACACACCCACTCACACACCCTCACAATCCTCTCTCTGTTTCACACTCTTTCACACACACACACATCAATCACACACACACAAGGTTCAGACAGGGCGCTGGAGGGATACAAGATAGCCAGGAGGGAACTGAAGAAAGGGATTAGGAGAGCTAAGAGAGGGCATGAAAAACTTTGGCGGGTAGGATCAAGGAAAACCCCAAGGCCTTTTACACATATGTGAGAAATATGAGAATGACTAGAGCGAGGGTAGGTCCGATTAAGGACAGTAGCGGGAGATTGTGTATTGAGTCTGAAGAGATAGGAGAGGTCTTGAACAAGTATTTTTCTTCAGTATTTACAAACGAGAGGGGCCATATTGTTGGAGAGGACAGCGTGAAGCAGACTGATAAGCTTGAGGAGATATTTGTCAGGAAGGAAGATGTGTTGCGCGTTTTGAAAAACTTGAGGATAGACAAGTCCCCCGGGCCTGACGGGATATATCCAAGGATTCTATGGGAAGCAAGAAATGAAATTGCAGAGCCATTGGCAATGATCTTTTCGTCCTCGCTGTCAACAGGGGTGGTACCAGAGGATTGGAGAGTGGCGAATGTCGTGCCCCTGTTCAAAAAAGGGAATAGGGATAACCCTGGGAATTACAGGCCAGTTAGTCTTACTTCGGTGGTAGGCAAAGTAATGGAAAGGGTACTGAGGGATAGGATTTCTGAGAATCTGGAAAGGCATTGCTTGATTAGGGATAATCAGCACGGATTTGTGAGGGGTAGGTCTTGCCTTACAAGTCTTATTGAATTCTTTGAGGAGGTGACCAAGCATGTGGATGAAGGTAAAGCAGTGGATGTAGTGTACATGGATTTTAGTAAGGCATTTGATAAGGTTCCCCATGGTAGGCTTATGCAGAAAGTAAGGAGGCATGGGATAGTGGGAAATCTGGCCAGTTGGATAACAAACTGGCTAACCGATAGAAGACAGAGAGTGGTGGTGGATGGTAAATATTCAGCCTGGAGCCCAGTTATCAGTGGCGTACCGCAGGGATCAGTTCTGGGTCCTCTGCTGTTTGTGATTTTCATTAACGACTTGGATGAGGGAGTTGAAGGGTGGGTCAGTAAATTTGCAGATGATACGAAGATTGGTGGAGTTGTGGATAGTGAGGAGGGCTGTTGTCGGCTTCAAAGAGACATAGATAGAATGCAGAGCTGGGCTGAGAAGTGGCAGATGGAGTTTAACCCTGACAAGTGTGAGGTTGTCCATTTTGGAAGGACAAATCTGAATGCGGAATACAGGGTTAATGGTAGGGTTCTTGGCAATGTGGAGGAGCAGAGAGATCTTGGGGTCTATGTTCATAGTTCTTTGAAAGTTGCCACTCAAGTGGATAGAGCTGTGAAGATGGCCTATGGTGTGCTAGCGTACATTAGCAGAGGGATTGAATTTAAGAGCCGTGAGGTGATGATGCAGCTGTACAAAACCTTGGTCAGGCCACATTTGGAGTACTGTGTGCAGTTCTGGTCACCTCATTTTAGGAAGGATGTGGGAGCTTTGGAAAAGGTGCAAAGGAGATTTACCAGGATGTTGCCTGGAATGGAGAGTAGGTCATACGAGGAAAGGTTGAGGGTGCTAGGCCTTTTCTCATTAGAACGGAGAAGGATGAGGGGCGACTTGATAGAGGTTTATAAGATGATCAGGGGAATAGATAGAGTAGACAGTCAGAGACTTTTTCCCCGGGTGGAACACACCATTACAAGGGGACATAAATTTAAGATAAATGGTGGAAGATATAGAGGGGATGTCAGAGGTAGGTTCTTTACCCAGAGAGTAGTGGGGGCATGGAATGCACTGCCTGTGGTAGTAGTTGAGTCGGAAAAGTTAGGGACCTTCAAGCGGCTATTGGATAGGTACTTGGATTAGGGTAGAATAATGGAGTGTAGGTTAACTTCTTAAGGGCAGCACGATAGCATTGTGGATAGCACAATTGCTTCACAGCTCCAGGATCCCAAGTTCGATTTCGACTTGGGTCACTGTCTGTGTGGAGTCTGCACATCCTCCCCGTGACTGCGTGGGTTTCCTCCGGGTGCTCCGGTTTCCTCCCACAGTCCAAAGATGTGCAGGTTGGGTGGATTGGCCATGAAAAATTGTCCAAAATTCTATGATTAACCTAGGACAAAAGTTCAGCGCAACATCGTGGGCCGAAGGGCCTGTTCTGTGCTGTATTTCTCTATAAAAAAAACACAGACTCACACCCATACACTTACAAAAAATCACACTCACATGCAGTCACATACACACAACCAATCACACACCCACTCACAAACACAGACTCCTGCCCCCACACACTCATACCCACACTCTCTCACACTCTAACACCCACACTGTCTCACATGCACACACACTCTCACACACATTCACATCCACACTCTTTCACATGCACAGACTCCCACTCCCACACATTCATACCCACACTCTCTCTCACTCACATTCACACACACTCGCACACACCCACATGCACTCCCACACGTACACCCACACACTCACAACATAGAACCATAAACACTCACACCCCCCAACACACAGACACAAACCCACATTCACTCTCTCACACACACAAGGTCACACACACTCACACATGCACTCACAAATGCACCTGCTCACACCAACCTACCTGCACACACCCACAAAGACTCACTATCTCACAACCACATATACACACTCATACACCCT
The DNA here is from genome assembly GCF_902713615.1 of Scyliorhinus canicula. Classification (NCBI taxonomy): domain Eukaryota; kingdom Metazoa; phylum Chordata; class Chondrichthyes; order Carcharhiniformes; family Scyliorhinidae; genus Scyliorhinus; species Scyliorhinus canicula. The sequence goes on from NC_052162.1 coordinate 2,858,567, forward strand.
CTCACACACAAACTAAAATATGCACACACTAGCACACACCCACTAACACACGTCTACTAACACATACCCACTGGCATGCAAACCCAGTAAAATACCCACTAACATCCACCCACCAACATCCACCCACCGACATCCACCCACCGACATCCACCCACCGACATCCACCCACCGACATCCACCCACCGACATCCACCCACCGACATCCACCCACTGACATCCACCCACTGACATCCACCCACCGACATCCACCCACCGACATCCACCCACCGACATCCACCCACCATCCACCCACCGACATCCACCCACCGACATCCACCCACCGACATCCACCCACCATCCACCCACCGACATCCACCCACCGACATCCACCCACCGACATCCACCCACCGACATCCACCCACTGACATCCACCCACTGACATCCACCCACCGACATCCACCCACCGACATCCACCCACCGACATCCACCCACCGACATCCACCCACCGACATCCACCCACCATCCACCCACCGACATCCACCCACCGACATCCACCCACTGACATCCACCCACCGACATCCACCCACCGACATCCACCCACTGACATCCACCCACCGACATCCACCCACCAACATCCACCCACCGACATCCACCCACCGACATCCACCCACCGACATCCACCCACCGACATCCACCCACTGACATCCACCCACCGACATCCACCCACCGACATCCACCCACTGACATCCACCCACCGACATCCACCCACCGACATCCACCCACCGACATCCACCCACCATCCACCCACCGACATCCACACCCACTGACATCCACCCACCGACATCCACCCACCGACATCCACCCACCGACATCCACCCACTGACATCCACCCACCGACATCCACCCACCATCCACCCACCGACATCCACCCACCGACATCCACCCACCGACATCCACCTACCGACATCCCCACCCACCGACATCCACCCACCGACATCCACCCACCGACATCCCCACCCACCGACATCCACCCACCGACATCCACCCACCGACATCCACCCACCGACATCCACCCACCGACATCCACCCACCGACATCCACCTACCGACATCCCCACCCACCGACATCCACCCACTGACATCCTCCCACCGACATCCACCCACCGACATCCACCCACCGACATCCACCCACTGACATCCACCCACCGACATCCAACCACTGACATCCACACCCACTAACACATACTTATTGGCATGCACACCCACAAAAATGCACACCCACTAACACACACACCCACTAACACACACACCCACTAACACACACACCCACTAACACACACACCCACTAACACACACACCCACTAACACACACACCCACTAACACACACACCCACTAACACACACACCCACTAACACAAACAACCATTAACACACACACACACCCACTAACACAAACAACCATTAACACACACACACACCCACTAACACACATAACCATTAACAAACACACACACCCACTAACACACATAACCATTAACAAACACACACACCCACTAACACACATAACCATTAACACACACAGACACCCACTAACACACATAACCATTAACACACACACACCCACTAATGCATATATATGAAAACAACACACTAACAGACACACCCATTGACACACATCCTCCACCACACACGCACTAACACCCACCACGAACACACATCCTCTAGCACACACTCTCTAACACACACTCTCTAACACACTCTCTAACACACACTCTCTAACACACTCTCTAACACACACACACTCACACACTCTAACACACACTCACACACACTCTTACAGACACACACTCTAACACACACACAAACTCTAACACAAACACACACTCTAACACACACTCCAACACACAGACACAAACACACACATACACTAACAACCACACACACTCACACACACACTAACACACACACACATTAACACATGCACACACTCTAGCACTCACACACACTAACAAACTAACACACAAACTCTAACACACACTCTAACACACTCACACACACCCTAACACACACACACTCACACACACACAGTCTAACACACAAACACACACACACACACACACAAACACACACACACACTCTAACACACACACACACACTCTAACACACACACACACTGTAACACACACATACACTAACACACACACACACACACACACACTCTGACACACACACACACACCCTAACACACACACACACACACAGTCTAACACACAAACACACACACACACACACACAAACACACACACACACACACTCTAACACACACACACACACTGCAACACACACACACACTAACACACACACACACTAACACACACACACACTCTAACAGACACACACACACACACTCTAACACACACTCTAACACACTAACACACACACACACCAACAACCACACACACACACACATTAATACACACACACAAACACACACACACTCTAACACACACACTCTAACACAAACACACACTCTAACACACACACTCTAACACACACACCCATGAACACACACATCCTCTAACACACACCCACTAACACCCCCCACTAACACACGTATTAGCACACACACACTAACACCCACTAACACACCCTTTTACACAAACACCAGCACACACACAGACTAGCACACATCCACTAACACAGATTCTCTAACAAACACACACTAACACACACAATAACACACACACACTAACACACACACATTACCACACACACACTAAAACACCCACTAACACACAAACTAACTCCCGTTTGTTGTGGGCTATCTTTTCCTAAAAGTAAACATTTTGAGACGGGGAGAAGTTTGGGGCTCCCTGAAAGGGGATGCCCTTTAATGGTTTCCTCTTCCTTCTCCCTACTTTACCATAAAAGTATATGATAAAAAACACTCACTCTAACACACACACACAGTCCAACACACACACACACAGACACTCCAGCACACACACACTCGAACACACACTCTAATACACACACACATTCTTACAGGCACACACACTTTTGCACACACACACACACTCTAACACACGCTAACACACACGCAGACACACACACACTCTAACACACACACACACACTAACACACACACACACACTAACACACACACACTCCAACACACACACACTCTAACACACACACACTCTAACACACACACACACTTTAACACAAACACACACTCTAACACACCCATGAACACACACATCCTCCAGCACACACCCACTAACACACAAACTAACTCCCGTCTGTTGTGGGCTATCGTTTCCTAAAAGTAAACATTTTGAGACGGGGAGTAGTTTGGGGCTCCCTGAAAGGGGATGCCCTTTAATGGTTTCCTCTTCCTTCTCCCTACAGTACAATAAAAATTGATTGATAAAAAACACTCACTCTAACACACACACACTCTAACACACACACAAATACAGACACTCCAGAACACACACACTCTAACCAACTTACACTCTAACACACTCACACTCTAACAGACTCACACTCTAACACACACACACTCTAACACACACAGACTCTAACACACACACACTCTAACACACACACACACCAACAATCACACACACACACATTAATACACACACAAACACACTAACACACACACACTCTAACACACACACACTCTAACACACACACTCTAACACAAACACACACTCTAACACACACACTCTCTAACACACACTCTAACACACACACCCATGAACACACACATCCTCCAACACACACCCACTAACACCCCCCACAAACACACGCATTAGCTCACACACACTAACACCCGCTAACACACCCTTTTACACAAGCACCAGCACACACACAGACTAGCACACATCCACTAACGCAGATTCTCTAACAAACACACCCTAACACACACACACTAACAAACACACACTAACAAACACACACACATTGCCACACACACACTAAAACACACACTAACACACACACTAACACACAAACTAACTCCCGTCTGTTGTGGGCTATCTTTTCCTAAAAGTAAACATTTTGAGATGGGGAGTAGTTTGGGGCTCCCTGAAAGGGGATGCCATTTAATGGTTTCCTCTTCCTTCTCCCTACTTTACAATAAAAATTATATGATAAAAAACACACTCTAACAAACACACACACTCCAACACACACAAACACTCCAGCACACACACACTCGAACACACACTCTAATACACACACACATTCTTACAGGGACACACACTTTTGCACACACACACACACACTCTAACACACGCTAACACACACGCAGACACACACAGACACTCTAACACACACACACACACTAACGCACACACACACACACTAACACACACACTCCAACACACACACTCTAACACACACACACTCTAACACACACACACTAACACACACACAAACACACACACACACACACACACACGCACACACTAACACACACACACACTCTAACACAAACACACACTCTAACACACACACACTCTAACACACACACACTAACACACACACACAAACACACACACACACACACACGCCCACACTAACACACACTCACACTCTAACACACACACACACTCTAACACACACACACTCTACACCACACTCTCTAACACACACACTCTCTAACACACACACTAACACACACACACACTAACACGCACACTCTAACACACACACCCATGAACACACACATCCTCTAACACACACCCACTAATACACAAACTAACTCCCGTCTGCTGTGGGCTATCGTTTCCTAAAAGTAAACATTTTGAGACGGGGAGTAGTTTGGGGCTCCCTGAAAGGGGATGCCATTTAATGGTTTCATCTTCCTTCTCCCTACATTACAATAAAAATTGATTGATAAAAAACACTCACTCTAACACACACACATTCTAACACACACACAAACACAGACACTCCAGAACACACACACTCTAACAAACTTACACTCTAACACACACACACTCTAACACACACACACTCTAACACACACACTCTAACACACACACTCTAACACACACACTCACACACTCACACACACACTAACATACACACACTCTAATACACACACTAACACGCACACACACACTCCAGCACACACACTCTGACACACACACACACTTTAATACACACACAGACACACACACACTCTAACACAAACACTCACACACACTCTAACACACATACCCACTCTAACACACACCAACACAGACAAACCACACACACACACACTCTAACGCACACAAACATTCTATCACACACACACACACACTAACACACACACAATAATACACACACACACTCTAACACACACTCTAACACACACACTCTAATAAACACACACTCTAACAAACACACACTCACATACACACACACTCTAACACACACACAAACAATCTAACACACACACACTATAACACACACACACACTATAACACACACACACACTCTAACACACACACACTCTAACACACACACACACACTAACACACACACACTCTAACACACACGCAGACACACACACACACTCTAATACACACACGCACACTCACACACTCTAACACACACACACTCTAACACACACACACTCTAAAAGACACACACACACTCTAAAACACACACACTCTAACACACACATACACACTCTGACACACACACACACTCTAACACAGTCTAAAACACACACACACACACTCTAACATACACACTCTAACACCCACACACTCAAAACACACACACACACACACTCTACCAAACACACACACTCTAACACACACACACATTATATCACACACACACACACACACACACATTCTATCACACACACAGACACACTCTAACACACACACACTCTAACACACACATTCTAACACACATACACACACACTCTAACACACACACACTCTAAAACACACACTAACACAGACACACATGAACACACACATCCTCTAACACACACCCACTAATACCCCCCGTTAAAACACGCATTAGCACTAATACACAAACTAACTCCCGTTTGTTGTGGGCTATCTTTTCCTAAAAGTAAACATTTTGAGACGGGGAGTAGTTTGGGGCTCCCTGAAAGGGGATGCCCTTTAATGGTTTCCTCTTCCTTCTCCCTACTTTACAATAAAAATTGATTGATAAAAAACACTCACTCTAACACACACACATTCTAACACACACACAAACACAGACACTCCAGAACACACACACTCTAACAAACTTACACTCTAACACACACACACTCTAACACACACACTCTAACACACACACTAACACACACACACACCCTAACACACACACTCTAACACACACACACTCTAACACACTCACACTCTAACAGACTCACACTCTAGCACACACACACTCTAACACACACTCTCTAACACACACACTCTCTAACACACACACTAACACACACACACACTAACACGCACACTCTAACACACACACCCATGAACACACACATCCTCTAACACACACCCACTAATACACAAACTAACTCCCGTCTGCTGTGGGCTATCGTTTCCTAAAAGTAAACATTTTGAGACGGGGAGTAGTTTGGGGCTCCCTGAAAGGGGATGCCATTTAATGGTTTCATCTTCCTTCTCCCTACATTACAATAAAAATTGATTGATAAAAAACACTCACTCTAACACACACACATTCTAACACACACACAAACACAGACACTCCAGAACACACACACTCTAACAAACTTACACTCTAACACACACACACTCTAACACACACACTCTAACACACACACTCTAACACACACACACACACTAACATACACACACTCTAATACACACACTAACACTCACACACACACTCCAGCACACACACTCTGACACACACACACTTTAATACACACACAGACACAAACACACTCTAACACAAACACTCACACACACTCTAACACACATACCCACTCTAACGCACACCAACACAGACAAACCACACACACACACACACACTCTAACGCACACAAACATTCTATCACACACACACACACACTAACACACACACAATAATACACACACACACACTCTAACACACACTCTAACACACACACTCTAATAAACACACACTCTAACAAACACACACTCACATACACACACACTCTAACACACACACACTAACAATCTAACACACACACACTCTAACACACACACACACACACACTCTAACACACACACACTCTAACACACACACACTCTAACACACACACACACACTAACACACACACACTCTAACACACACGCAGACACACACACACACTCTAATACACAGACGCACACTCACACACTCTAACACACACACTCTAACACACACACACTCTAAAAGACACACACACACTCTAAAACACACACACTCTAACACACACATACACACTCTGACACACACACACACTCTAACACAGTCTAAAACACACACACACACACACTCTAACATACACACTCTAACACCCACACACTCAAAAACACACACACACACACACACTCTACCAAACACACACACTCTAACACACACACACATTATATCACACACACACACACACACACACATTCTATCACACACACAGACACACTCTAACACACACACACTCTAACACACACACACTCTGGCACACACACACTCTAACACAGTCTAAAACACCACACACACTCTAACATACACACTCTAACACACAAACACACTAACACACACACACTCTAACACACATACACTCTAACACACACACACTCAGACACACACACACACACTAATACCCACACACACACTCACACATACACTCTAACACACTCTAACACATACACACCCTAACACACACACACTCTAACACACACATTCTAACACACATACACACACACTCTAACACACACACACTCTAAAACACACACTAACACAGACACACATGAACACACACATTCTCTAACACACACCCACTAATACCCCCCGTTAACACACGCATTAGCACTAACACACAAACTAACTCCCGTTTGTTGTGGGCTATCTTTTCCTAAAAGTAAACATTTTGAGACGGGGAGTAGTTTGGGGCTCCCTGAAAGGGGATGCCCTTTAATGGTTTCCTCTTCCTTCTCCCTACTTTACAATAAAAATTGATTGATAAAAAACACTCACTCTAACACACACACATTCTAACACACACACAAACACAGACACTCCAGAACACACACACTCTAACAAACTTACACTCTAACACACACACACTCTAACACACACACTAACACACACACACACCCTAACACACACACTCTAACACACACACACTCTAACAGACTCACACTCTAACACACACACACTCTAACACACACTCTCTAACACACACACTCTCTAACACACACACTAACACACACACACACTAACACGCACACTCTAACACACACACCCATGAACACACACATCCTCTAACACACACCCACTAATACACAAACTAACTCCCGTCTGCTGTGGGCTATCGTTTCCTAAAAGTAAACATTTTGAGACGGGGAGTAGTTTGGGGCTCCCTGAAAGGGGATGCCATTTAATGGTTTCATCTTCCTTCTCCCTACATTACAATAAAAATTGATTGATAAAAAACACTCACTCTAACACACACACATTCTAACACACACACAAACACAGACACTCCAGAACACACACACTCTAACAAACTTACACTCTAACACACACACACTCTAACACACACACACTCTAACACACACTCTAACACACACACTCTAACACACACACACTCTAACACACACACACTCACACACACTAACATACACACACTCTAATACACACACTGACACTCACACACACACTCCAGCACACACACTCTGACACCCAAACACACACTTAATACACACACAGACACAAACACACATCTAACACAAACACTCACACACACTCTAACACACATACCCACTCTAACAATACACCAACACAGACAAACCACACAACAACACACACACTCTAACGCACACAAACATTCATCACACACACACCACACAGCACTAACCCCACACAATAATACACACACACAGACTCTAACGACACACACTCTAACACACACAATCTAATAAACACACACACTCTAACAAACACACATCTCAACAAACACACACTTCTAACACAGCACACACACTCACACTCTAACACCCACACACTCTAACACACACACACACACTCTAACACACACACTAACACACACACACACTCTAACACACTCACACACTCTAACACACACACACTCAGACACACACACACACACTAATACCCACACACACACTCACACATACACTCTAACACACTCTAACACATACACACTCTAACACACACACACTCTAACACACACATTCTAACACACACACACACACACTCTAACACACACACACTCTA